>NC_050505.2:5176218-5413334 GCF_012460135.2 Molothrus ater | reverse complement strand
ATTTTTTCTATTATTAAAGGTTTTTATTTTTTAAATTTTAATTTTAATTTTTTAATTTTTCTCTTTTTAAACTATTTTTTAAAGTTTTTTATTTTTATATTTAATTTTTTTCTATTTTAAAGCTTTTTATTTTTTAATTTTTATTTTAATTTTTATATCATTTTTTTTATTTTAAAGCATTTATTATATTTTTTAATTTTGTTTTTATTGATTGTTTATTTTTCTATTTTAAAGCATTTTTTGATTTGTAAATTTTTTTTATTTAATTTTTAATTTTTCTATTTTTAAAGCCTTTTTAAAATTTTTTAAATTCGTTTTTATTTTTAATTTTTCTATTTTAAAAGCTTTTTATTTTATTAATTTTTATTTAATTTTTATATTTAATTTTATTATTTTTAAAGCATTTATTATATTTTTTAATTTTGTTTTTTATTGAATATTTTTAATTTTTCTATTTTTAAAGCTTTTTATTTTTTAATTTTATTTTTAATTTTTTTATTTTTAAGTTTTCTATTTTTAAAGCATTTATTTTTTTAATTTTTTTTTTATTTTTCTATTATTAATTTTTGTATTATTAAAGCATTTATTTTTTATTTTGTTTTTTTCCTAATTTTTATATTTATTTTTTTCTATTTTTAAAGCATTTATTTTTTAATTTTGTTTTTTATTTAATTTTTATTTTTAAATTTTTTATTTTCAAAGTTTTTGATCTTTTAAATTTTATTTTTTATTTATTTTTATTCTTAATTTTTTTTTTTAAAGCATTTATTTTTTTTAATTTTATTTTTTATTTAATTTTTATTTTTAATTTTTCTATTTTCAAAGCTTTTTTATTGTTTATTTTTATTTTTTTAATTTTTATTTTTAATTTTATATTTTGAAACCTTTTTTTATTTTTTTAATTTAATTTTTTATTTCTATTTTTAATTTTTCTACTTTTAAACCTTTTAATTTTATTAATTTTTAATTTAATTTTTATATTTAATTTTTATATTTTTAAAGCATTTATTATATTTTTGTAATTTTGTTTTGTATTAAATTTTTATTTTTAATTTTTCTATTTTTAAAGCATTTATTTTATTTATTTAATTTTATTTTTATTTAATTGTTATTTTTAATTTTTCTATTTTTAAAGCATTTTTTAAATTTTATTTTTTATTTAATTTTTATTTTTAATTTTTCTCTTTTTAAAGCATTTTATTTTTTTAATTTTCTTTTTATTTTTTAGTTCTCATTTTTCTATTTTTAAAGCATTTATTTTTTTAATTTTGTTTTTTATTTAATTTTTTTTTTTAATTTTTCTATTTTTAAAGCTTTTTATTTTATTTTATTTGGTGCTGCCCAGACCAATTTAAGCTGGTGATTGTGCTGGTGTTTGAGGGTCTTGCATTACGGCACTACATTTTATGGAACTTGTACGGCACTTTACAGCACTTTACAGTTTGGGGTTTTTTTATTATTTATTTTTAATTATTTTTGTTATTTTATTTATTTTTATTTTTAATTTTTCTATTTTTAAAGCATTTTATTACATTTTATTTGGTGCTGCCCAAACCTGCTGTAGTGCATTTTTATACTTTGTAATACTTTGAAGTCATTTTGTTTTGTATCCTCATATTTTTCCCAAATGGTTTATCCCAAACTATACCCCCCTCCCTTTACCTGTGTTATCCCTCTCCCGGGATGAGATCATCCCCAAACCCCCACCCTGGCTCTCTGTCAATCACTCAGCCTCCCATTCCCTCCATCCAGAAGTTTCGGTCCAAGTCCTCGAGTGATCAGCCAGAGGCTCGGGTCAGCCCCCAAGCCTTGCCCCATACGCTGTCCTATATGTCTATCCCCCAGCATCCATCCCTTAGGGTCACTTAATGGTTGGTAGGGTGTTATCTACTGTCGGTTTCCACCTCCCTTTAAATGTAACCTTGGCACATCTCCTGGGACTCTCGGCAGGAGCCCCCTGAGGTGCAGGAGCTCCTATGGGACTCCTAATAAAACCTTGCATTAACCCCTGCTAAGAGTCGGCCCTTTATCTTCTACCGCTGTCTCTGGTGTCTCTTCTGCTGCAAAGGCAACCAGCCCAGGTGCCCTCAGCACCCTCGGGGCACACACAGAGAGTGTCTCCCCCAGCCCAGGTGCCCTCAGCACCCTCGGGGCACAGAGAGTGTCTCCCCGCTCTCGGCCGTGCCGGGGCTGCCAACTCAGGACCGGCCGAGGGTTCCTGAGGGGCTCGCACAAACCCGCTCGGCCGCTGATTGTGGTGGTGTTTGAGGGTCCTCCAGGACAAGGGAAGAGACGAGAATCTTGACTCCCCCTTTCAGAAGGCTGAAATATTATTTTATGATCTCTATTATATTTAAAGAAAATGAGATATTCGAACTACACTAAAAGAGCAAGGAGACATCAGAAAGCTGGAAAGGAATGAATAATAAAAACCTGGGACTGCTCACAGCCCCGACACCGCTGGACCATGATTGGTCATCAAGTAGAAACAATGCACAGGAGACCAACCCAAGATGCCCCTGTTGCTAAACCATCTCCAGCCCACACTCCACAGCCAGCAGATTGTTATTGGTTCCATTTCTGTTCTGAGGCTTCTCAGGAGAAAAACCCAGCAAAAGGATTTTCATCAAACACGTCAGTGCCAGCTGATGGCACAGGCAGCATCGGCTGGCAGAGGTCACTGTGTCATCCCTGCCAGCCCAGGTGTCACAGCAAGGAGGAGAGAGTTCACCCTGTGCTCACCCTGCAATACAGAGCAATACAAGACAAACACACATTAACACAAGATGATAACCTTTTTCTATTTTCATTACTTGTGGATTTATTGTTACAGGACACCCAAAACAACAAAAGCACACAAAAAACAGCACTCATCTACCATTAACACCCCCTTCAAATGACACACAAACTCACCATCCCTCTGATCACAACTGCTAAATTACACCCCAGCAATCATTGCTCCTTGGGAACGTGGTTCCCTGGAGCCTCCAAAAATTCCTCCTGCCTGAAGAAATACCCGGTCCCTGGAGGGTCTCTGCCCAAACTTTGGCGATGAACGTCGCCTCGCTGACCGACCGGGAGCGGGGAAAAAAACCCAGCCGGGGGAAAAAAAAAAGAAAGAAAAAACAGCCGGGGGTGGGGGGGGTAAACCCGGCTGGGGATTTTTTACTCTAAATTTACAAACGAGTTGAAAAACCTGAAAAGCAAAAGTCACACACGCAAGGTTAAATCCAGTTACAGCATGCGCTCACACACTCAGAGACGAGCAGACGCCAACAGACAGACACGTGCTCTCACACACGCTCACGCACTCCTCCCATTTAAACGTTCCCTGTGGCTCTTACTCGAGACGCTGAAGAACGCGCTTCCACGCTTCTTCTGGCTGCCGCTCCTCGACGTCAAATTGTAGATTCTGGGGAAATCAGTAGCCTCAGGGACCTGTGAGACGACAGGAAGCGGTCGATGAGTGGCTGACAGCTAGGACTTGTCCCCGCTCTGGACCAATAAATTTTCTACCCAAAACCCCATTAAAGACAGATGAACAGTAAAGTTTTTATAACTGTTCTACCTAACTGTGACTATGTGCCAGGGCAGGGCAGCTCCGACCATAAGTGGTACAACATGAGTACACACAATAAAAGCAGACGCATACAGTGCAAGTGTGCATGGAGTGTAAGTCCATACAATATAAGCCAGCATAGGTACACACAATGTAAGTACATACAGTGTAAGCCAACATAGGTAAACGCAATGTAAGTACATACAGTATAAGTACATACAGTATAAACCAGCATAGGCACAAACAATGTAAGTACATACAGTATAAGCCAGGACTTGAGATAGCTCTCTGGAAGATTAATTCTTGAGCCCTGTACCCCTCGGGAGGATGGAACCTATGGAACTCCGGCAGTCACGTGAGGAGGGTGTAAGACGCTCCCTCAGGAAGTCCAAGAGAATGGCGTGGAAAATAAGGCACTACCAAAGCCGGTAGTGGGAAGGAAGACGGATGAGAACATCTTGTCCCTTTGAGACATTCCTGTCTCAAAGAGTAAAAATGTAAAGATGCCGGAATAAGGGATATCCGGAAAGGAACGTGAGTAGAATATGGCCTATGTGGCACGGAATAGTGCTGATAAAGCATCGAGACATAACAAAGGCCTGTGACACGTAAGACGATGGACACGGACTACATAACACGGACACGGACGACATAACACGGACACGGACGACATAACACAGAGACGAGTGACAACTGCCTGGCACTGTCCCCGTAGGGACCCGAGATTCCTAGTGCAAGATGAGCCAGAGGCTGATGATGCCAAAGGAAAGGAAGCCCTATGACGATGGCACGTGATGATGAAATGTAACTCGTTAAAAGAAGTTAGTGCCAAAGTACTAAGAGGATGCTCGAGAGGCTCGGCGAGCCTAGAGAAGGAAGCCGACTGCCGGATGACCGTGGCCGTAGCACCAGACGTGATGGCGAGCTCCTCGGGGAAAGATCCGTGACGACGTCGAGTCGAGGGAGGCGGACGACGCAAAGTACACGAAAATGTGAAGATGGGTCGGAACTGCCCTGCCCGGCAAAGGCTCTGGCGAGGCTGAGGGAAAACCCTCTCCCTTTACTTCCAGAGAGCCCACCCTGCTACAGACCTCTCCCCTAAGCTGACATCTGATTGCCTCCTGTGAGAGTAAAGGCTTTTCCCCTTCTCCCAGCCGCTGGCCCCGACACTTAGCTTTTGGAAGAGGAGCGGACAAAATCCATCCTCGGTCGGACGTAGACGTTGAGATGCTCTCCGTGTGTGCCTCGGTGCTGCCGTTTCCAAGCTTGGGCTACGAGCCTCCTCAGGGTACCTAAGACAAAACAGAAAACCTGACTATTGCCCTCAAAAACAGTAATCCCCGGGACTCATCCGCACCGCTGCCCCGGCTCACCTCAAATCTTGATTTGACTCCGGAGGGTGCCCAGAAGATACCTGCAAAGAGAAAAGGGACACGCTTAGCACGCTGCTGTGTAACGCTCACCTATGGGTCACAGCCTGCCTAAACTCCTACTCACCTGCCCTCCTCTGTTCCTTGGCGTGCCTAGGGCAGCGACGGCACCTGCAATGAAACAAAGCAGAAAAGCATGCTGAGATACTGTGAAAACACAACCTCCCTAATCTGACAAGGATGCCACACCGATACCTTAAGCTCTCACCCACCTGGCATAGGCATGCTTGGCCAGGATAAATGGCAAGTGGACCACCTAAAATAAAAACAAGAGGAGATGCTTAGAGCTGAACCAAAACTGAGACGTCAGCAATAACAACTGCTTCTTTACGCTATTCAATGCTCACCTCGCCCACTCGGCCTTGACTGCTGCTCTCGGCCTTGACTTCCTAAAAAGAGAGACAAAGAACAATGCTGTAACAGCCACCATTTATGCTTCCTCTGCAGAAACAAACAGTGACTGACCTGCTCGGGGCAATCCCCTCACCTGGGATGGGGGCTCTGCCCTGGATTTTATCCTTCTGCATCTGAAAGAAAGTTAGGACAAGAGTCAAACTGTTGCAGGATAACTTAAGAGCTTCAGATATCTTGTGTCCATCTACAAATCCCACCTAGAGTCCAACTACACCCCACATTACAAACTTCAAGTCCCCGCAACTTCTCCTATTGCACCGGCTATGTGGCAGGGCAGAGCAGCTCCGGCACAAATGTGTGCAGACACCCGTGACACAGGACAGACAGGATGTGACAGACAACGAGGACACGACACGGACAGAAATCTCTGGGCAAGGAAATGGCTGCGAGGACTGAGAGAATGCAAAAGGAGATGACCGAGGGGAGACCAATGGTGAGCTGATAAGGCTCAGAGAAACCTGGAGGAACAAGATGCTAACCGAATTATTTATTCCAAGAACTGCAAAGATGGATGCCCGAGAATCCTACGGCCAGAAGCCTCTACCTGCCCTCACGTTCTTTCAAGTCCTAGTCCGCCATAATGGATCCTGGCAGGGCAGAGCTGTCCATACAGCTCAGACACGAAAAGAAAGACATCTGACCGGATGCTTCTAAAGAGACAAGAGAGTCTGATGCCTGTCTGAGCTCCTGAGGTGAAAGTTCTATGGCATTGGTGCCACGCCAAGGAATGCAGAGATCACAGATGCTAACAATGATGCCAGGGTTTCTGACAGGCCCCTCCATGGCCTAAGGTAAAGGACATGACATATCCAAACACACATAATACACAAAAGACAAGTGACACGATACACACCGGGACTGCTCTGCCCTGTGCACCTCAGCACTGTGATCCAAAGTCAGGCTTTGCTTTTATGGGCCTAAGGGGCCGCTTCATGGACACCCCCCACCTCCAAAGCGGACTGAAAAACCCCTCCCAGTAATTCCCAAACCAGCATCCTGCTTTCATCCCCTCTGTGGGTCGTGGCCCTCTACTTATCTCTCGCACAGCTGGGGATGCCGGTCTCGGGTGCGAAGAAAGGCCGCCTCGTCAGCTGGGAAGGTCCTGCTGGCACCGGGCTGGTGTCTCTCAGACAGCTGTATTAAAGAAAACCAAACATCAGTGCCCGATCTTGGCAGCCCCTCGGCTAAAACCCCACAAGTCTGCTACTCACCCTTCTCCTAAGAACGCTCAGCTGCTCGGGCCTCGGGCTTCGGGCACGCTCGGAGACCGAGGCCGTCGTCCCAGGGGGTGCCTGGGCTAAGAGGAGATGAGGTGATTGGGCATGGCTGAAACCTGAGGGGACCCTCGCTCCTCCTCTACTTCCCCGACTCACCACAACTCCTTGGCAGGTTCCCAAGGTCACCCGGATGGCACCTTTAAATGGAAGAGTTCAGGGTTTCATCACCAGATCCTGTAACGCATCCACAGGGCTCACACGTGCAGGGACCCGGTGCATCGGCCGGCTGGTGACGGGGGCTTGGCAGGCTCCGAGTGGATTGCCTAAAGCACAAAAAAGAGAATGGAGACTTAGACTTGGCCAGGAATTGAGACCTCAGCAACAAGAAATGCTACTGATAACCTTGCTCTCCTGAACTTGACTGCTGAGATCCAGCTTTACTTCCTAAAAATAAAGAAAAAGAACAGAGCTGTAACAGAGTCACCCTCGACACTTCCCCTGCAGAGACAAATGGTGACTGACCTGCTTGTGGGAACCCCCTCACCCAGGATGGGGGCTCTGCCATGGGTGCAATGCATCTGCACCTGAAAGAAAGTCAGAATATATGTCAAACACCTGCAGGATAACTCAAAAGCTGCAAACACCTTAGGTCAATCTAGGAATGGCATCTAGATTCCAAGTACACCCCACATTACAAATTTCAACTCCCCAGGGCTTCTCCTATTGCGCCAGGCTATGCAGCAGGGCAGAGCAGCTCCGGCACAAATGTGTGCAGACACCCGTGACACAGGACAGGACGTGACAGACAACGAGGACACAACACGGACGGAAATCTCTGGGCAAGAAGGATGACTGCAAGGATTGAGAAGATGCCAAATGAGATGACCGAGGAGAGACCGAGTGTGAGCTGATGAGGCTCAGAGAAACCTGGAGGAAGAAGATGCTAACTGAATGATTTATTCCAAGAACTGCAAAGATGGATGCCCGAGAATCCTACGGCCAGAAGCCTCTACCTGCCCTCACCTTCACACAAGTCCTAGTCCGCCATAATGGATCCTGGCGGGGCAGAGCTGTCCACACAGCTCAGAACAAGACCTGAAAAGACATCTGACTGGATGCTTCTAAAGAGACAAGAGAGTCTGATGCCTGTCTGAGCTCCTGAGGTGAAAGTTCTATGGCCTGGGTGCCAGGCCGAGGAATGCAGAGAGCACAGATGCTAACAATGATGCCAGGGTTTCTGACTGGCCCCTCCAAGGCCTAAGGTAAAAGACATGACATATCCAAACACACATAATACACAAAAGACAAGTGACACGATACACACCGGGACTGCTCTGCCCTGCGCACCTCAGCACTGTGATCAAAAGTCAGGCTTTCCTTTTATGGGGCCTAAGGGTCCTGCTTCATGGACGCCCCCATCTCCAAAGGAGACTCAAAAACCCCTCCCAGTGGGTCCCTGCCCTGCCCCCGCTTTCATCCCCTCTGTGGGTTGTACCCCTCTACTTATCTCTCAGACATCTGGGGATGCAGGTCCATGTCAGTTGCAAGAGAAGGCAGCCTCAACATCTGGGAAGTTCCTGCTGGCACTGTTATTCAACAACTCCCTGTTGTTTCTTAGTCAGCTACATGAAAGAAATGCAAATATCAATGCATGATCTCTGCAGCACACTGGCCAAAACCAAACAATTCTGCTACTCACCGTTCTCCTAAGAATGCCCGGCTCCTGGGGCCGCACCCTTCGGCCGCGCTCTGAGGCTGATGCCATTGTCACGGGTTAAGCCTGGGGTAAGAGGAGACAAGGTCATGTGGCATGGCTGAAACCTGAGGGGACCCTCGCTCCTCCTCCCTGCTTCTCCTACTCACCGCAACTCCTTGGCAGCTGCCCAAGACCACCTGGATGGCACCTTTAAATAGAAAAGATCAGGGCTTCCTCACCAGATCCTGTAACGCATCCACAGGGCTCACACGTGCAGGGAACCCGGTGCATCGGCCGGCTGGTGACGGGGGCTCGGCAGGCTCCAAGTGGATTGCCTAAGGCACAAAAAAGAATGGAAATTTAGAGCAGCACCAGAAACTGAGACCTGAGCAATAACAGCTACTTCTCTCCACTGCTCACCTTGACTGCTGGTATCCAGATTTACTTCCTAAAAAGAAAGACAAAGAACAGTGCTGTAACAGAGTCACCGCATACACTTCTGCTGCAGAGACAAATGGTGCCTCACCTGCTCAGGGGAAACCACTCACCCGGATGGGGCCCTCTGCCACACATTTAATCCATCTGAATCTGAAAACAAAGTTAGGACAAGAGTCAAACTGTTGCAGGATAACTTAAGAGCTCCAGATATCCTGTGTCCATCTACAAATCCCACCTAGAGTCCAACTACACCCCACATTACAAACTTCAAGTCGCCGGGACTTCTCCTATTGCGCCAGGCTATGCGGCAGGGCAGAGCAGCTCGGCACAAATGTGTGTGCGCACACCCGTGACACGGGACAGACTGGACGTAATAGACAACAGGGACACAACATGGACAGAAATCTCTGGGCAAGGAAAATGGCTGCGAGGACTGAGAGAATGCAAAAGGAGATGACCGAGGGGAGACCAATGGTGAGCTGATGAGGCTCAGAGAAACCTGGAGGAAGAAGATGCTAACCGAATTATTTATTCCAAGAACTGCAAAGATGGATGCCCGAGAATCCTACGGCCAGAAGCCTCTACCTGCCCTCACGTTCTTTCTAGTCCTAGTCCGCCATAATGGATCCTGGCAGGGCAGAGCTGTCCATACAGCTCAGAACAAGACCTGAAAAGACATCTGACCGGATGCTTCTAAAGAGACAAGAGAGTCTGATGCCTGTCTGAGCTCCTGAGGCGAAAGTTCTATGGCCTGGGTGCCAGGCCGAGGAATGCAGAGAGCACAGATGCTAACAATGATGCCAGGGTTTCTGACAGGCCCCTCCAAGGCCTAAGGTAAAAGACATGACATATCCAAACAACACATAATACACAAAAGACAAGTGACACGATACACACCGGGACTGCTCTGCCCTGCGCACCTCAGCACTGTGATCCAAAGTCAGGCTTTGCTTTTATGGGGCCTAAGGGGCCGCTTCATGGACACCCCCCACCTCCAAAGCGGACTGAAAAACCCCTCCCAGTAATTCCCAAACCAGCCCCCTGCTTTCATCCCCTCTGTGGGTCGTGGCCCTCTACTTATCTCTCGCACAGCTGGGGATGCCGGTCTCGGGTGCGAAGAAAGGCCAGCTCGTCAGCCGGGAAGGTCCTGCTGGCACCGGGCTGGTGTCTCTCGGACAGCTGTATTAAAGAAAACCAAACATCAGGGCCCGATCTTGGCAGCCCCTCGGCTAAAACCCCACAAGTCTACTACTCACCCTTCTCCTAAGAACGCTCAGCTGCTCGGGCCGCACGCTTCGGGCACGCTCGGAGACCGAGGCCGTCGTCCCAGGGGGTGCCTGGGCTAAGAGGAGATGAGGTGATTGGGCATGGCTGAAACCTGAGGGACCCTCGCTCCTCCTTCCTACTTCCCCAACTCACCACAACTCCTTGGCAGGTTCCCAAGGTCACCCGGATGGCACCTTTAAATGGAAGAGTTCAGGGTTTCATCACCAGATCCTGTAACGCATCCACAGGGCTCACACGTGCAGGAACCCGGTGCATCGGCCGGCTGGTGACGGGGCTTGGCAGGCTCCGAGTGGATTGCCTAAAGCACAAAAAAGAGAATGGAGACTTAGACTTGGCCCAGGAATTGAGACCTCAGCAAAAAGAAATGCTCCTGATAACCTTGCTCTCCTGAACTTGACTGCTGAGATCCAGCTTTACTTCCTAAAAATAAAGAAAAAGAACAGAGCTGTAACAGAGTCACCCTTGACAATTCCCCTGCAGAGACAAATGGTGACTGACCTGCTTGTGGGAACCCCCTCACCCAGGATGGGGGCTCTGCCATGGGTGCAATGCATCTGCACCAGAAAGCAAGTTAGAACATATGTCAAACACCTGCAGGATAACTCAAAAGCTGCAAACACCTTATATCAAGCTTGGAATAGCATCTGGAGTCCAAGTACAGCCCATATTACAAATTTCAACTCCCCAGGGCTTCTCCTATTGCGCCAGGCTATGCGGCAGGGCAGAGCAGCTCCAGCACAAATGTGTGCAGACACCCGTGACACAGGACAGACAGGACGTGACAGACAACGGGGACACAACACAAACAGAAATTTCTTGGGAAGGAAAATGGCTGCAAGGGCTGAGAGAATGCAAAAGATGACTGAGGTGAGACCAATGGTGAGCTGATGAGGCTCAGAGAAACCTGGAGGAAGAAGATGCTAACCGAATGATTTATTCCAAGAACTGCAAAGATGGATGCCTGAGAATCCTATGGCCAGAAGCCTCTACCTGCCCTCACGTTCTTTCAAGTCCTACTCTGCCATAATGGATCCTGGCGGGGCACAGCTGTCCGTACAGCTCAGAACAAGACCTGAAAAGACATCTGACCGGATGCTTCTAAAGAGACAAGAGAGTCTGATGCCTGTCTGAGATCCCAAGTCAAAAGTTCCACGGCATTGGTGCCAGGCCAAGGAATGCAGAGATGACAGATGCTAACAATGATGCCAGGGTTTCTGACAGGCCCCTCCATGGCCTAAGGTAAAGGACATGACATATCCAAACACACATAATACACAAAAGACAAGTGACACGATACACACCGGGACTGCTCTGCCCTACGCACCTCAGCACTGTGATCCAAAGTCAGGCTTTGCTTTTATGGGGCCTAAGGGGCCGCTTCATGGACACCCCCATCTCCAAAGGGGACTCAAAAATCCCTCCCGGTGGATCCCTACCCAGCGCCCCGCTTTCATCACCTCTGTGGGTTGTAGCCCTCTACTTATCTCTTGGACATCTGGGGTTGCCTGTCCATGTCAGGTGCAAAAGAAGGCAGCCACGACATCTGGGAAGTTCCTGCTGGCACTGTTGTTCAACAACTCCCTGTTGTTTCTCAGTCAGCTACATGAAAGAAATCCAAATATCAATGCATGATCTCTGCAGCACAATGGCAAAAAACCCAACAATTCTGCCGCGCACCGTTCTCCTAAGAATGACCGGCTCCCGGGGCCGCACCCTTCAGCCACGCTCCGAGGCTGATGCCATTGTCACGGGGTGAGCCTGGGTTAAAGGAGATGAGGTCATGTGCCATTGCTGAAACCTGAGTGGACCCTCGCTCCTCCTCCCTACTTCCCCAACTCACCATGACTCCTCGGCCATTGCTGAAGGCTACCCTGGTGACACCTTTAAACACAAAAGGCAGACGCTTCATCGACGAGTCCCGTGATTTTTCCGCAGGGCGCGGGAGAGCGGCACACCCGGTGCGTCGGCCGGTCGGTGACTGGGGCTCGGCGTACTCCGAGTGGATTGCCTAAAGAGCAGAAACAGGAACAGATGCTTAGAGTTGCACTGGAAAGTGAGACTGGAGCAATAACAACTGCTTCTGGATGCTACTAAATGCTCACCTTGCCCACCTCACCTTGACTGCTGATATCCAGCTTTACCTCCTAAAAAGAAAAGAACAGTGCTGTAATAGAGTCACACTTTACACTCCCCCTGCAGAGACAAACGGTGACTGACCTGCTCGGGGGAACCTCCTCACCCGGGATGGGTGAATGGATTTTGTCCTGGATTTTATCCTTCTGCATCTGAAAGAAAGTGAGGACAAAAGTCAAAGGGCTGCAGGATGACTTCACAGCTCCAAACATCTTCTGTCTATCTAGGAATATCATCTAGAGTCTGGCAACACCCCACAAACTGCAAGTCCCTGGGACTTGTCCTGTTGCAGCAGGCTATGCGGCAGGGCAGGGCAGAGCAGCTCTGGCACAAACATGTGCAGACACCCGTGACACAGAACGTGACAAATGGGGGGACGTTAAACACGACACATTATGCTTGTTGTGAGGGTCTCGAGGGGAAAAGGCAAAAGGGACCCCAAAGACACACTAGGTAACACGGTACACCGGACAACACGACGTGGACCGGAACTGTTCTGCGCAGCCCGCCTGAAAGCTGCCATCAAAAGTAGAACCTCTCCCTTCAGCTGTCCTAAGAGGCCCCTTGGAGAAGATTGCTTTTCCTTCTGCTAATTTTTAAATCTGTCCCAGGAACTCCCAACCCACTACTCTCCCATTGTGCCATCTCCAGGCCGTGGCCCTGACTTATCTTTTGGATGATCGGTGATGTGGATCCACGTTGCACCTGAAATGAGCCTGCCTCGGAGGGCCCCATGATCGCCTGTTAGCCTCTCGGTCAGCTACAATAAAGAAAAACAAAACCAATGTATGAGTACAGAGGTATGTGGGCCAAATCCCAGCAAGTCAGCTACTTGCCCTCTCCTGAGTGTGCCCGGCTCCTTCAGGCTCCAGCTTCATCCTGATTCCAAGGCTGTGGCCATTATTGTGAGTGGCACCTGGGTTAGAGAAAGGCAAAGTTAAATGGCATTCCTGTGAGTGCAGTGGATGACCTTGTGTGCTGTAAGACGTGTGAATGCCTCTGCTCAGCTTCTAAAAGGCCTTGGGGGGGGCCTCAAATAAACACCCTTTCTCACCCTGCTGCCTTCAAAACCACCCCCCCAACAATAACTCCTAACTGGATACCTGCTCAGCCTCCCTCTCCTAGTCACAATCCTCAACTCACCTGAAGCCTCAATCTCAAACATCATCTTGGACACTGGGCAGATCCCTCTTGGGACACGATGAATCTGCTGAAAAAATTGTTGTAGCTGACACAACCTGGAGCCTCTAGAATCTGCACTCCTCCTAAAAAAAAAAATACAAAACAAAATAAGAACAAAACCAGAAATTACAAACGCACTTTACCACCCCTAAACACAAAACCCAAAATCATGAACTTAAATACTCCCTGTATTCCCTGCTGTTTTCTTCACAGTATCTTCAAAGCCTCTGTTGCTTTAGATGCCCAGAAACACCTGCTGAAAACAAGCTGAGGTAAACTGAAAGAGCCTCTTCCCTGAAATGAGAGGAGAGCTCTGATCCCAGCACCTCCCAGAGGGGGAATGAAGGCCCTGAGCAAAGGCTGGGGTTAATATACCCCTGATGGTGCCCGCCTCTCGTTCCCATGGCACTCAGGAAAAGGGAGGAGGCTGATCCCACCGGGCATAAAAGCCCTCAGAGAAGCTACAGCTGTTTGGCTCCTCTGACTCAAATTCAAGGGGAGTAAAGGGCTTGTTATAGAAGAAAACTCTTCAGAAAAATAACAGCGCTTTCTTTTTTGCAACAACTACTTGGATCAGAAGAACAGGAAACTGGTTAGACATAAAGCTTTGTGTTTAGGTAGCATAGCTAGATAAATTGGGTAATTGCTGTTAACTTACATAATTATTCCTTGGTGATTACTAAGTAGTATAGCAGTAGTACATGCTGCCTGGCCTGCTTAGGTGCTGCCCCTTGGCAAGAGGGTTCTTCCCTCAGCATTTTCTCGGAGTTATGCTCCGTGCCTGGGTGGGTCAGGCTGCTCCCCTAGTCCCTGCTGGATGCTCCAACCATAGCTCCCGGAGGGATACCTGGGATGCCCCCGTTAGCCCCTCTGGACTAGCAGCTCCCTGTGCGTGTGTACCCAGGTAACCCTCTGAAAGCAGCTGGTGACACAGGGGGCTGCTAGACCTTGGAGTGGGGGATGAGGTGAAAAAAGGTCCTGTGGGGAGTTCCCTTCCCTACAGAGCCCCTCGTCTGCCCCTTAGACAATGGGGTGCCAGACTTGCCTTCCCTTCTACCCCAAAACTCATTAAAATTCTAAAAAATCTACCCCAAAAAATACCTTGGAATTCCCTCAAAAGCCCTAAAGATACCCTACTCGTAAAAAGTCCTAAAATTACCCTCAATAGTCCTAAAAAAAAAAATCCCTAAAAATCCCTCATCTCCTGTCGAATGAGACATGGGGTTAGGAATTAACTTGGGTTAGAAATCAACTTCAGATTTAGGTGGAATGTGCTGTTTTGAATTGTTTAACTTGTTTAGTCTGTTAAATTTGCTGTATTCAAAAAAGCCTGTAGCTCTCAAAATTGACTCAAACAAGGTGAAAGGAATGTGAGCTTCCAAGCTAGAGGAAGATAAGAGGGGCCCCTTGGACCTTGAAACAAGAAGCAAGCCAAAACTAAGGCTGCAGGAGACAACGGACAAACAGTGAGCTCTCTGCTCAAGGACTGATATGAACTAATTGTAATGCGATGAATATGCATGAGCCTATTGCGAAACTTAATGCATATGCAATAGGCTGGGGGACAAAGGGGAGTTTAGACTCTTGGATTGCGCGCATGTTCTTTAAGGAGCTATCCTGCATGCGTCCGACGCTGAATAAAGATACATACCCTCTTCACGACTTTTACTAGTTGTGGAGTTTTTTCCGCAAATCACGCGGACCCTGTGGGAAACCTGAGTTATGTCACCGGGGCGGGGGGGAGCGCGGGGGCTGTGGGGATGATGGAGCGGGAGCTGCGGGCAGCACCCGCGGGCCGGGGGGCCCCGGGACAGGTGCGGCACCCTGCAGACTAATCCCTTAAGGGTCCAATGTTTATTTTGAACATTTATCCTGCAGCTGGATAGTTCAGGTAACAACCCCTCCGTTGCCTTGCACTGCCCTACCTGGCCTACCCCTCCATTTCCTTTCATTATCTTGGCTTCCACTGCCTCCCCTTGCCTTGCCTGGACCCCTTGCCTGCCCCTCCCTTTCGTCGTCTTGCCTTCCCCTCTGTTGTTTTGCCTTGTTTAACCCTCCCTTGCATAGCGTTTCGTACCCTTCCTTTCTTTGCCTTACCTACCCCACGCTTGCCTTGCCTTGTATTGCTGCCCTCTTGAATTGCCTCTCCTTCCTTTGCCTTTCCTCACCGACCAACTCCCCTTCCGTTCCCTTGCCTTGCCTACCCCTCCCTTGCCGTTGCCCCCATTTCGACACATGACTCGGGGGGCGCGGGCGGTCTCGTCCCCTCCCTGCCCCTCCTCGCTGTTCTCCCCCTCGTGTTTTTGCGTCGAGGGAGCGCTCCTGGCCTCCCGCTCCCTCGCTATGTTGGGAGTGGGCACTCCACCCTGCAGCGCCCGCTCCTCCAGTCCCTCGCTCTGGGGACGGCGCTCTACTCCCCTCCCGCCCCCAACAGCTCTAAGCCAATCGGTTGCCAGTACGCCAGGCCTCGGCCAATCAGAGCGCTTCGTGCTTCGAGTCGCCTGTTGCCAGGCTGATCAGCAGAACGCAGCGCCCCGCACAGACCCGCCGTGTCTCGCAGGGCTGCGAGCCCAACCCGGACCGCAGCCTCTCCGGGGAGGGCTCTGCGGAGCGGGGAAGTGCAAATCAGCCAGACCGCTATCTTCTGATGCTGTCCGAGGGCTGTGACTGTGGCGGGTGCCGAGAGTGGCCGGTCAAGGTGGGGGCAAGCCTGGGCTTCGGGCGTCCAGAGGTTTAGGGGGTCCCAGGAAGAGCCGGGACTTGCGAGGTCAAAAGTACAAATTTTATTAGGAGGAGGTAAATGGGGCCCTCCCACACTGCATTGACCCTGGCATCCGGGGGAGACCCAGGCATCTGGGGTGTTGAATGGGGGCACCCAGGGATCAGGCGGTCAGGTGTCAGGTGAGTTGGGATGGAGTCACGCAGGGTTCAGGCAGAGTCGGAGGGGGTTAGGTAGGGTCACAGCTGGAGTCATAGCCGGTGTCAAAGTGAGGCATAGGGCTCGCAGGGGTGAGGCCGAGGTCAGGTGGAGTCAGTCAGGGGGTCACAGTCAGCCAGGTTCAGGCAGTGTCACACAGGGTCAGGTGAAGTCAGGTGTATTCAAGAAGGGTCAAAAAAACCTCAGATGAATCACAGTGTGTTCAGAAAAGTAATAAAGTGGTCAAGTGGAGTCAGGCCAGGGTCAGGGTAAGCCCCGGGGCTGGCAGGGCACCATACGCAGGCGAAAGGAGGGGCAGCGCAGCACCGTGCCCGGCGAGCCCCTCAGCCCCGGCAGTCCCTCCGGGCCCGGCTCCAGACGGAATTCCCGCAGGATCAGCCCCAAGAACACGAAGAGCTCGGCCCGCGCCAGCCCCTCCCCCGGGCACGATCGCGCCCCGCAGCCGAACGGCAGCAGCGACCGCGAGGGGGCGCCCGGCGCCAGGAACCGCTCTGGGGGGCAGCGGGTCAGCTCCGAGGGGTGCGGGAGGACCCGCCGGCTTGGGGGATTCGGGGGAGACCCACAGGCTTCGAGGGGTGCGGGGGGACCCACAGGCTTGGGGGGAGCAGGCGCGATGGGGGGACCCAAGACTAAGGGGCGGACCTCCACAAGTTTGGAGGGAGCCTGGGGGTTCCCCAGGTTGGACCTCGGGGTTCAGAATGGAGACATGGGGGTTTGGGGTGACCCAGGGGCTCAGAGGGAGCCTAAGACTCGGGGGAGACCCCAGGACGACAAAGGGGATTCACCTGTTTGGAGAGGGTTCAGACACCTGAGGGGGGTCTCAGGGGTTTGGGGGGGGCGGGGGGGAGGTAGAGGGGAGGAACAGGTTTTGGGGGGTACACAGGGGATGGGGGGGGGAACCACAGGTTTGGGGGAGGGGCTGTGGGGTTTGGGTGGTTCAGGCATCGGGGGGGCACTCATGACACCAAGGTGTTCCCAGGATACCCAGGAATCAGGGAAAACCCCGTGGCTGGGGGAACCCAGTTTGATGTTTGAGGAAACCCAGGAGTTCGGGGGGGGGCACTCAGAGTGCAGGAATATCCACATACCGGGCAGGAAGACCTCAGGGTGCTGCCAGATGTCAGGGTCCTGTTGGGCTGCCAGCAGGTTGGGGACCAGGACAGTGCCGGCCGCCACGGGGAGCCCCCCAAGACTGGAAGGGGACAAGGTGCATGGAGATAGACTGGGGTCTGCTGGGGACTACTGAAAGCTGCATGGGCGATACTGGGACCTACTGAGGCTCTCTGGGGGCTCACTGGGTATGACTGGATGTCTGTTTGGGTCTACAGGGTCTATACCGAGATCTGGTAGGTGCTACTGGGAGTTATTGGGTGTCTGTTGGAGTCTGCTGGGGCTCTCAGAGGTCTCCTGGGATCTATTGGGTGCCTACTGGAATTTACTGATGCTGTACTGGAATCTACTGGAGCCATACTGAGACCTACTAGAATTTATTGGGGGTCTACTGGCATACTGGGTGGGATCTGCTAGTGCCATACTGGGATCTGCTGGAGTCCTACTGGAGCTCTCTGGTATCTACTGGGTATCTGCTGAGGTCTACTGGGGCCATACTGGGGTCTACTGGGCTCACTGGGAACTGCTGGACCCATAGTGAGCTTTTCTGGGGGCTACTGAACATCTACTGGGGTTTAGTGGGGCTACCTTAGACTTACTGGGATATATTGGGAACTCCTGCTGGGATCTTCTGGGCTCTGCTGGGGCCTACTGAGGCTATTCTGGGATCTTCTAGGTTCTACTGGGTGTCTCTTAGGGTCTACTGGGGTCATTCCAGAACCTGCTGGGGCCTAGTGGAATGTACTGGGGTTATACTGGGGCCTACTGGGACCTAATGAGTCTTACTGGGATTTATTGGGGTCTGTTGAAGCCTACTGGGTCCTACAAGGACTTACCAGGCTGTATGGGTCTATTGGAGTCTACTGTGGCCCTACTTCTACTGGGCCCTTCTGGGATTTACTGGTAAATATTTTGCATATTCGGGTCTTACTGGGGTCTTACCCGGGCCATACTGGGACCTGATGGGTCTTAGTGGGACTCGCTGGGGTCTATTGGGCTCTGCTGGGTTCTCCTGGACCCTACTGATGATAACAGGCGGTCCCTTCCTGTTCTCTGGTGGTTGCCCCTCACCCAGGCTGGCCGGTGGCGGCTCCTCCCTGCCCTGCCCTGGTACCTGGTGTGGCGCAGGGCGCAGTGGGGCAGCGCCAGGGGCGCAGGGGGTCGCAGCCGCAGGGTCTCGCTGACGGTGGCCTGAAGAAGGGGCAGGCGCCCCACGTCCCCTGGCCCGGGTGGTCCCTGTGCCCCCTGCAGCTCCGCCCGCAGCCGCGCCTGCAGCTGCACAGATGTGCCATGTCTGCCATGGGGTACCAGGGGAGGGGGTGCATCCCAGGGGGTACACAGTGGCAATGGGATGACAGGGCGACTCCCCAGAACCCCAGACCCTCCCAAACTCACCAACCTGCCCCTGGGACCCCAAACCATCCCCAAGCCTGGCCCTCTCCCTTGGCTACCCCCTTGAACTCCCAGATACTCCCCAAACCTGTCCTGGAACCCAACCCCCACCCCCCACCCCAAACCTGCTCCTCCCTCCTCCTTGGGGACACCCCTGAGCCCCCAGATCTGTCTCTTGGGACCCTCTATCCCCAGACCCTGAGCCACCTCTCCATGGAAACCCCAAACCAAGGAGCCACGTGGGGACACAGACACAGCTCTGCAATGTCTGAGACATCCATGTGGCACCTGAGGGTGGTGCAAGGGCACAGTGTCAGCCATGGGGAGGGAGACATGGGAGACATGTAGGACACACATGGGGATATGGGACCCCCAAGTACACACATGGAGCCCTGGCACTGTACAGGGGACACAGGGTGCCACACATAATCTGGGGGCAGAGCAGCAGGAAATCCATGGAGAAGGGAACATGAGGGACATATGGAACACATATAGGATGTGGTGGGGGACACAGGACCCCTGGGGACACACAGGACCCCCCAGGGCTGCATGGAAGACATGGAGGGACATGTTTCACCTCGGGGCGGTGCAGCAGGAAGGCCACAGCCCAACCCAGAGCCGCAGCCGTGGTCTCGGTGCCCCCAATGAACAGGTCCACCAGCGCCATGTGCAGCCGGGGGGGGCTCAGGGGGCCCCCCCGTGCCCCAGGATTACGCCCCAGCAGTGCCCCCAGAACTGTGTCCGGGGGAGGGGAGGGGCATGCCTGGCAAAGGGGTGACACATGTTGGAGGTTTCTCCTGATCCCCAGCTGCCCTCAAACACAGGAGTCCCTTCCAAACCCCCAAGTTCACTTAAACCCCTGGCCCTCCCCCAGACCTTATATCCCTCCCAGACCCCTGGCTCCTCCCATCCCCTTGGGTCCCCCCAAAATATGTGGGTGCCCCCAAGCCCCTGGGTACCCCCCAAACTCCTGGTTTCCACCCAGAACCTGGGTCCTTCCAGACCCCCATGTAGCTTCCAAACCGCTGGGTCTCCCCTGAGGCTCTGTTCCAACCACACCACTCCTGACCCCAGGCTGCCCCCCAGCTCCCCGGACCTCCCCGGACCTCCCCACCTGGTGCCGCTGGATCTGGGTCTCCACAAACGTGTCACGGTGCTGGACAAGCTGCAGCAGCTTCCGCAGTCCCGGGTTGGGCAGGGCCTGGGCACACGGACTCCATAGGGACCCCCACCCCCAAGAAACCTTTGACCTCAGTGAGACACCCCCTCCCCCAGAGACCCTGCCTGAGTCTCCTGAGCCCCAGAGAAGCCCTGTGGTTGGTCCCCTGGGCCATACAGACCCCTCCAATGTCCTATAGGCACCCTCAGCTCCATAGAGACACTTTACCCCACCTCAGCCCTATAGAGCCCCCACAACTGCCCCTCCCAGGCCCACAGAGATCCCCAACACCATATAGACCCTGTAACACTCCCCCTGGCCCCACACAGACACTATAACCCCCGTCCAGCCCCACAGAGACACCATAATTCCCCTCCTAGTGTTATACAGTCCCTTCCCAGTGCCACAGACACCACCCAAGCTCTCTATGGACCCTATAAGCTCCCTGTCAGCCCTCCATACCCTTCTCCAGTCCCACACAGATCCTATAACCTCACTCCCAACCCCATTAATCCCACCAGCCCCATATCTCTCCCATGGGCCACATAATCCTCCTGAGACTCACAGCCCTTCCCAGGTCCCCAAGGGCCCATAGCCCCCTGTAGTCCCCCACAATTCCCTCATTGCCCCCATAGGGCTCTATAGCCCTGGGCTCCATAGACCCTCACGCAGCAAAAAGGCCACAGCCCCACAGCCACCCCCAGGAGCTGCCAGGCTCACCCGCAGCAGGGGCAGCAGGTCCAGCACCCGAACACTGCTGTGCCCCCAGACCTGCAGCAGCTCCCCCAGGCAGCGCGAGAAGGCCCGGAGCTCCCCTGGAGGGGGCACCTGGAGGAGGACACACCTATGTACTGCCCAGTACTCAATTCTCTCTGGATCCCAGAACACCCCCAACATCATTTCAGACATTCGGGTCCCCTCAAACTCCAGTGTGCCCCCAAACCCCTGCCACCCACCCACAAATTGCTCAGTCCCCCCAAACAGCTGGATGTTCCCTTCACAAACTCCTGGGTCCCCCCAAAGCCCCTGGGCCCCCATAAAAACTGGGGTCCTCCTCCAAACCCCTGTCTCCATCCTGGGCCCCCCCCAGATCCCCACCAGCTCCCCAAAGAGGAGGCGTGCGATGGTGCTGCAGGTGTGGAAGGTGAACACCTCAAAGGGGTCCAGGGGGGCCTCCCCATGTGAACGCAGCTCCTGGGGGAAAGAGGTTAGAGAGAGCCCCGGGGGAAAAAAAGGGGGACTCCAAGGCTGGTTTAGCGGGTCGCACAAGAGAAGTGCAGAGCTCTGAGGGAGTTTTGGGGACTCACGGGGATAATGCCCTTTTAGGGTGCAGAGGGTGAGGTTTGGGTGGGTCAGTTTTGAGGGACAGTGGTGTGGGTGCAGGGTTTGGGGATCAGGTTTGGGATGCAGAGATTGGGGGTTGAGTGCAGGGGGCAGGGTTGGGGGGGCAGTTTTCAGATGCAGGGGACATGGTTAAGGTGCATGGGTGGGGTTTGGGTGAAGGGAGTGGGGTTCAAGGTATCAGTTTTGGGGTGCATGGGGCAGGGTTTTGCTGGTCAATATTGTGTGGGGATCTGTTTCAGAATGCAGGGAGGATCAGTTTTGGGGGTGTTGGGGTTGCAGGAGGATCATTTTGTGCAGAAGTCGGTTTCAGGATCTCACCTCACACAAGTTCTGGCCCTGCAGCCAAAGGAGGGGCCCGAGACGCCCCCCAGCCCGTGCCAGTGCCCCCCGAACTGCTCCCCGCTGCCGCCGCCAGCCAGGGCAGGGGCCTCCCAGTGCCAGGTCCCGGCCCCCCCGTGACACCAGCGACCCTGGCGTTGGGCAGAAGCAGTCAGGGACCCCCAGAAACCCCCTCCTGAGGAGCCCCTACAGGGACCCACCTCCAATACACCAGGGGTGTGCTACAGAGCCCCACTACCTCATAAAGCCTCCTTCAACCCCATAGCCGCCTCCTCCATAGGACCTGCCTAATGCCACCCTGGAGCCTGAAGGGTGTGTCTGGTGGGGCAGAGACCTCTAGAAACTGCCCTCGCCCCTACAGGCAACCCACCCCTCCAGAACTGCCCCCCCCGCCCCAGTACCCATGTCCCCAGCTCCATAGGGACTCCCTCCCAATTCCGTAACAACCCCTTCAATCTCATAGGGACGCCCTCAAAACCCATAAGGCCTTGCCATTCCATAGGGCCCCCCAAACCCTTAGTGACCCCCCTCCAAGCCCCACAGAGAACCCCACAAACCACACAGTGACTCCCTTCAAATCCCCCGAAGGGCTTCACTACACACAGGATACTCCCCAAACCCCACAGGAACCCCTCCAACCGGCCCCCCCTGCCCCCATACCTAGATAACTGTGGGGGCGCCCCAGCCAGTCCCCCCAGTGCCGGACCAGCGCCTCGCGGATGGTCGCCACCGAGCTCGGCACCAGCACCTCTGCAGGGAAGAGGAGGGGCTGGGGGTACTCCAAAACTGGAGGAGATCCCAAACCAAGTGGGGAGTCCTGGCGTGGGATTTTGGGGGGAGCATCGGGGGATTAGGGCCCCAAGAAAGGTTTGGGGGGTTTGAGGAGAGGTCCCCACGGCAGGGGGAAAGGGCAGGGTTGGGGGGCCGGAGAGTCCCTGGGGAGCAAGGAGGGGGGTTTGGGGGGCTGTGGGATCCCGGGCGGTTGGGCCGGGGTGGGGTTCGGGGGTCCCGGGCCGTTGGGCTGAGATCGGGTTCGGGGGTCCCGGGCGGTTCGGTCGGGGTCGGCTTCGAGGGTCCCGGGCAGGTTCGGTTGGGCACTCACCGCGACCCCCCGCGCGCAGGCGCAGCACGGGCCCGTGCCGCCGCGCCAGGCGGCTAAGGTGCAGCGCCCCCTGCGGGTGCAGCAGGTGCAGCGCGCCCCAGCGCGGGCCGCGCCCATCGCCGCGCCGCGACAGTCGCGACAGCAGCGACAGCGACAGCAGCAGCGACAGCAGGCCCAGCAGCAGCGCCGCAGCCGCCATGGCCCGCGGGGGGGGGGCAGCCCGGAGAGCCCTTATATTGGGGAACCCCGCAAGCACGCCCCATGCAGCCCCACCTCCTAAGTCCTGCCCCTCGCAGGTGGCGCACACGCACCCCACCACGACAACCCTCCCCCGTAAGCATAAAAGTGGACCCTAGGCCCAGCCCCATAAAAAGCTCCCCTTAAAACCCCGCCTCTTGAGGCTTGGGCCTCACACACGAGGCTCAAAGCCCCGTCTCACATCAAACCCTGCCCCCCACCGGCCACTCTGCCTTTATAAAGGGGAGCCCTGCCCCCCGGCCCTGGAGGCAGCCCCCCATCCTCCCCATCCTCTATGAAACAGACCCGTAGTCCCTGCCCCAGGATCCCTGCCTCCTGATGCATTGATTCCTCCATAAAGCAAACCTCTAATCCCTAACCCCCCAAAATGACCCCCACCACTATAAAAGTGCCTCTTCAAGCCCTGCCCCTCCAAACACCACCTTATAAAGGGGACATTTTAAGTTTCACCCTCCTCCTCACCTCCCCAAATATCCCCTATCCCAATTCCCACAGCCCTCGTGGAGGTGCTCCCACCCCCCCTTAAGTCCCTGCACCCAGAGCCTCCTTCACGGGCACTTGCCCCCAATTTCCCTCACTCTAGCAGAAGCATTTGAGGATCAGAGACATTTATTGGGGTCCAGCAGTAGTGAGGGAGGTCTCCAATAGAGTGTGAGTCCTAGGGATGTCCCCTTGGGGGGTGATGTCCCTCCAGTTCCTGGGTCCTGGAATGATTACAGGTGGGGACCCACAATAATCTGAGAAGTGCTGAAGTCAGGAAGGGGACCCCCACCCTGGGATGTGTTGCTCAGGGAGTTTGCAGGATGCCATGGTGGGGGCCCTCAGGAGGGATATTGAGAAGGGAGTTCCAGGTGGGGGATGTCTCAATGTGGGGATCCCCCAGGGATCATAGGATTAGAGATGTGAAGGTATCAGGAGGGGGGCCCCTGTGGGTGGGTGCCAGGGATTGGGCCATGGTGTGGGGATCCCGGGGGTGTCCCCCATCAGACGCTCCCCCTCTGGGGCCCTTGCAGGTGTCGGGCCAGCTGCAGGTCCTTGGGGAGCAAGAGGATGCAGTGGGCAGTGAGAACAGTTATGAGTCCTCCATCACCTGCACTCTGAAGCCCCTCAGCAACCCCTGACCCCTTGGCAGCATCTCCCAGGGGCAGAAACCCCCTAAACACACTCTCAGGGCACAGGGTCCTTTCAAATCCAGCCACAGGCAGCTCAAACACCCTGTACCCCTCAAAGTGGGTAGTGGGCCCCAGTATCAAGTGACCCTCCCCCCATACCCTGACAGACCTCCCCCTGGGGGAAGGGCCCCAGCCCCCCCCATAGCATTTCCCACAGCCCCCCATCCATGGAGGCCACAGGACCCCTCCCCACAAACCTCTCAGCCCCCATGGGCTCTCCTGAGCCCCAACAACAACCCCTTAGCACCCACAGAGGTCCTCCTAGACCTCCCTAAGCCCCCAGAGACACCCCTAGAACCCCCAGGATCTGCCACGGCCCGTCTGGACACCCCCACACCCCGAGTACCCACAGGTCCCCTCCTAGTGCCATAGAACCCTCCCAGCCCCCCCCCCCCCCCCAACCCCCACAGGAGGGTCCCCCTTGGACCACCCTTGGCCCCCCTGCAGCTCCAGCAGACATGGGGAGACAGGGGGACACAGAGAACGTTGGGGGACACAGGGAGACATGGGGGATGTGGCGACATGAGGGGGATATGGGGGATGTCGTGGAAGGCACAGGATTGGGAATGATGTGGGTGGGCATAGGGGGCATGGAGGGGGGCTGTGGGAGACATCAGGACATGACAAGACATGGGGACATCCTGGTCTGGGGCCACATCACCCTGGGGACACCTTGGGGACATGCTGGGAGCATGGGAACATGCTGGTTGTCACCCTGGGGGGACCTTGGGGACACCCCAGGAAGGGGGACAAGGGGATGACATCCTGGGGAGATCCTGAGCATGGAGACTTGGAGGGCACCCCCCCTGGGGACATCCACTCTGGGGAAAGGGGACACAAAGCCTGGGGGCATGCAGACAGCCCTCTAGGGACCCCCTAATGGGACAGGGAGCCAGTGCCACCACAGGGGAAGGGGCACAGGGGACATCCAGGATGGGAGGCCCCTGGGGGATGGGTGGACACAAGGACATCAGGAGGTGCACAAGGACGCTGCGGGAGGACAAGGCCATGTGCTGGGGGGAAGGCAAGGACATGGTGAGGCTGGAACAGTGTGGAGGGGAGGCCTTTGTGTAGGGGTGGTCCCAGGGGCCTCCAGGGAGTCTTTAGGGGGGCCCCAGGGTGGTTTTGGGTGGTCCCAGGGGCTTCTCAGCAGATATTTGCACATCTCAGTGGATTTGGGGGATCCAGAGAGGGGTGAGGGACCCCAGGGAGGATCCTGGGGTGGATTTGGGGGCATCTAATGGGGTTGGAGGGTCCTGGGGGGGGGACGGCGTTCCCAGGCACTCTGGGGTGTACGAGGGTGGATTTAGGGGGCCTGGAGGGGGTTTGAGGGTTCCAGAGAGTGTTTGTGGGGATTCTGAAGGTGGAATTTGGTGTTCCAGGGTAAACTGTGGGGAGGGCAGTCTGGAGGGTCTCAGTTGGTGTTTGGGGGATTCCTGGGAGGGAGGGGTTTCCAGAATACATTTGGGGGCTGCCAGAGGGTCCCAGGGTACTGGGGGGGGGGGGGGTCTTGTGGTGAATTTGAGGGGTCAGGATGTTCTTGAGTGGATTTGGAGTGTCCCAGAGGTTGTTTGTGAGGATCCCAGTGTTGATTTGGGGGGTGCAGGGTGGATTTTGGGGGTCTAGGGGGCTGCAGTGTCCCACGAGATATTGGGAGGTGATGGGGATTTGTGGTTTCCAGAGTTGCCTTGGGGGGACCCTGGGATCCTGGGTAGATTTGGGGGACCAGGGAAGCTAACAGGGGCTGGAGGGGAGTCCTGATGGATGTTGAGGGTCCCAATATGGATTTGAGGGACTCCTGAGGAGCTGTTGGAGGGTACCAAGGCATCCCTGGAGGATTGGGGAGATTCAAGGGCATCCTGGGGAACATTGGGAGTCCTGGGGTGGATTTGGAAGGGTCCCAGGGGCTGTTTGGGAGGGTTCCCAGAATGGATTTGGGGAGTCCCAGTGGAATTTGGGAGTCCCTGGGGGATATTGAGGGGTTCCAAGGTGGGGGGAGTGGGAAAGAAAGGCAGGTGTCACAACTCACCAGTCAGGGGTGGCAAATTCTTTGTAAATTCTCATCAGGCTGAACAAAGACCCCAGACACGTGTCAAGGGGTCAGCCTCATGAGGCACAGGCACCCAGAGATGCAGACAAAGCTCAATGCACATGATCCACGTGTAGGAACCTTACATGGAGCATTTCCTTGTCATTTCCCAGTTCACTAGCAGTGCTGGTCTGCAGAGAGACAGAGGGGCATTGATGGTGAAGTGCCTCACCTGTTTCAGGAGCACAATCTCTCTTCCTTCCTTGTATTGGCTGTAGAGAAACTGTCCTGGGAGTTCCAGCAATTCACCAGTTCAGCATCCCAGAGGAATGTCCTGCCCCCACCCATATGGACCAGACTCTCAGCTATCAGCAGGCATCCTTTCTCCCTCAAGGTAGGATGGAGAAGGTGTGAACCACTCAGACACCAGCAGCCCTCTCCTACCCCTGAACAGCTGGGCTGCTTGCCCCAGCACCTCTAAGAGCTGGGCCAGGAACCAGCAGTCCTCATCTGTGCCCGGAAAACCAGTTCATCTCCCAGAGCGCCAGGGAACCGGCCCCTCCCAGCCTAGATAGGCACACATCTGCCTCCACCTGAGCCCCACAGCTGCCCAACTCAACCAGATGTGCAGTGCAGGACCAGCCCAGAGCCCTTCAGTCCTCACAGAAACAGAACCCACTCCTGGATGGCTTCAGGGGGCAATCAGTGGTTTCACAATAAAGGCAGAATGATAAACACAGACCAGGAGCAGAGTTATCCGGGTTTGCTGCTGGTTGCTGGGTGTCACTGCCCCTCCTATACTTACAAGTGTAGGGCAGTGGCTGAAGGAACACAACCCTTCCCCAGCTAAAACACTAAGGAACCCCACGGATCAGTTCAGTGCCCAGACCAGCTTACTCTCTTCACTCTGGATCCTCCTGGGGTGCCTGGTGTAACCACCCCACTAGCAGGGGTCCTCCTGCCCCCTCAACACCTTTTATTTCCCCTCCCACCAGTGCCAAACCCTGCCCTCCCCAGCTGGGTACAGAAGGGAACCGCTATGGTGTGTGTAGTTTAACTCGTTTTATTTAGACTCGAAGGTAACTGCGGCCCAGTGGGACCGTGACCCAGTAGAAACGCAGCAGTACATCAGGACTGGGGTGGGAGCGGGTGAACTGCAGCGGGCTGTGGCGCCCAGGCTGCCCGAGGAGCCGTCAGTCGGTGAGAGAAGGGTTTATGAGAGCTGCCCGCAGTCGGTGATGGTGATCTTCTTGCTTGTTTTGCCATCTTTGGAGCCGCAGCGCTCCATGGCCTCCACCACATTCATCCCCTCCTTGACGCGGCCGAAGACGACGTGCTTGCCATCCAGCCTGCGGAGAAGCACCAGTCACAGCCGGTCCCACATCCCCCAACACAGGGCATCTCCCAGATGCAGACCCCCCAGCTCCTCCTCCCACAGCCCACGACTCACCACTCGGTCTTGGCAGTGCAGATGAAGAACTGGGAACCGTTCGTGTTGGGGCCGGCATTGGCCATCGACAGGATACCAGGACCCGTGTGCTTCAGGATGAAGTTCTCATCTGGGAACTTCTCCCCATAGATGGATTTGCCTCCAGTGCCATTGTGGCGTGTGAAGTCACCACCCTGTGAAAAGGCAGTATTTCAGGGCATGGGTGCAGAAGAACACTCTGGAGCTGGGTGCAGGCAAATGGCAGAACCAACCTCTCACCCTGAGTCTGCCAGCATCCAACTCCAAAACCCACCTGGAAAGCCAGATTGCCTCACCTACCCACCCACCTACCCACTGCAGCAGGAGCACCACGCACCTGGCACATGAACCCAGGAATGATTCTGTGGAAGCAGGACCCCTTGTAGCCGAATCCCTTCTCACCAGTGCTCAGAGCACGGAAGTTTTCTGCAAAGGAAATAAAACCCCACCATGAACAGATTTGTTGAGTTCAGGGGTTGGTACAGTCGCAGTGGAGCCAAAGTTGTTTTACCAACCTGCTGTCTTCGGCACCTTGTCTGCAAAGAGCTGTAAAGACAAGAAAGGCATTTGTCAAACCTGGGCTGATAACTGGCCACTGCCCCCCACTCGCCGAGGCCAGTCCAGACCGCGGGAGTCCCCCCAGACACTGCTCCGAGCCCAGGGACCCCCAGCGGGTAGGGGCTTCTGGGCCGTGCCAGCAGCTCTGGATTCCTCCCCGTCTCACACGGTTATCTGCAAGCTCTGAACTAACAGATGCAGCATCGCTCATCTCACGAGCGGGGCAGAGAAGCGCTCGTTCCGCTGGCCTGGATTAAATTAAACATTAATGTGCCCAAGCCTTCCTGGGCGGGGCGCGCGCGCCGCCTCCCAGCGCTTCGGGAGGATTTTGGGCTGGATGCGCCGCCCGTGCGGGAGCGCGGCTCCGAATCCGCAGCAGCCGCGGCGCTCGGAGCAGGCCCGGCCGTGCCAGGGATGCTCTGCGCCCCGGGCGGGGTGAGAAATGCTTCGCCCTCCAGCGACAATCCCGCGGTGATCGGGTTGCCGGCACTCCCCGCCGGCATCCCCAGACTCGGGCAGCACCGCCCGGGAGCTCGACACGGCTCATCCCGATGCTCCGGGGGCCTTGCGATAAAATGGCGGCGGAGCAGCCACGGCCGCGACCCGCAGTGGGGGGGGAACTGCCGCGCCCCCCCGGCCCGGGGCGGAGCGGAGGCCGGCGGGAACGGGGAACCAGCGGCAGCGGACCAGGTGCGCACGGACTGCCTCGGGCGATGGCGCGCCCTGGGCTGGCACCGCGCCGCCGCTCCTGGAGCCGCCCGAGCGCGACGCTCGGGGCCCTTTGTTCGCCCCGCCGGGCCGGGGGCGCCGCAGCCCCGCAGCCACCAACGCGCCCCCGCCGCGCACGCGCGGCGCCTGCTGGCCCCTCACCGGCCCCGCGCCCCGCGCGCCCGGCGAGGAAACGGCAGTGGCACCCCCCGCCCCTCCCCGGCCGCCTCCCGCGCCCACCTCGAAGGTGACGCGACCCAGGGGCTCGCTATTAGCGGCGATGTCGAAGAAGACGACGGGGTTGGCCATGGTGACACACGAGCAGGGCAGCAGACACTCGTCCGTATGGCGGGCGCGGCGCAGCAGAAGGAGCGCAGCGACCCGCCGCCCCTTATATAGGGTTGAGGAGGGCCCGCCTCCCTCGCAGCGCCGACCAACGGCCGCTGGCACAGTGGCGGAGTGGCAGGGCAGGCAACCAATCGGCGGTACCGCGTTTGAAAGAGGGGGGAAGGGGGAAAAAAGCGCGGGCGGGGCGGGGGCCGCGGTCCGGCGCTGGGCAGGGCGCGGCGCGCATGCGCCGTGCGGAGAGCGAGGAGCGGTGGGATGGCGCAGGGGAGGCGGGCGCGGCGCTGGGCCGCCGTGAGGGGCGGCTCGGGGGATGCGGCGGCACCAGGGCCTCTGGGGCTTGGAGCTACCGGAGCTGCGGCCCACCCCTGGCCGCCCACCGCCCGACGTGCGGAGACACCCGATTGCCCTCCTCCGCCGTTGGACTGCAGCACCGCCCAGCCGGCCCCAGTTAATGATTGACGCCACAGGTCCGGTTCACCGCCCGGCCCGGCCGCCGCTGCTCGGCGATAGGGCAGGATTCCCTCGCTACTCGAGACACACCTCCCCCCTCTGCCCGGACAGAGGCCTGGATCCTCCCGCCACCCGAGGGCCTCCCCCGCGCGCTCAGAGAAGTGGCGGGGCCGCGGGATGACAAAAGATGGGGGACACGCGTGACCCTGCAGAAGGATCCTTTAATAGCCATCGAGGACATACAGGGCAGCTCGGCGCGGGGCAGGGGGAGCTGAGCTCCACGCCCCATGCCAGACCCGTGCGGTAAAAGGGGCAGCAGCATTTGCACATTGATAGGGGGGCACGGGCAGCCCCGCAGTGACGCACTTGCCTTTAAATATGGGGAGTCTCGGGGGAGCAGTAGTGTTTCTACACTATGTACAGCCTTGTGCTTCTGGGGGGGCTCAGCCCCTCTGTCCCATCGCAGCCCTTCGAGAAAGCCCCCACTGTGGGGGTTCCCAGCTCTGCAGCGGGCAGGGGCACACAGTGCTGCCCCCCAGCCCCGGGAGGGGGGCGAGGATGGCTCAGTTATTCTCGAAGAGAGACAGGAGGTCATCGTTGCTGCTGCTGGGGAGGTCGGGGGGCCCCAGGTAGGAGAGCAGCTCATCAGGATTCGTCAGCTCGGGCAGGAGCTGGGGGCGGCAGTGTGTGATGACCGGCTCCCCGCAGCTTCTGCCCACCCCCCTGCAGCAGCTGGGGTCCCGAGCCAGCGGCAGGACCCTTGTCCACCCCCCCCGAGTACTCACGTCGAGGGCAGCCTCGGAGCCATCGCCCGCCGCGGCCATGCTGGATGCGGGGGGGAAGACGAGGTCGGCGGTGTGGGCCGGGGCTCCCAGGGGCGGCCGTACCCCTGCACCCCGGGAGTGCAGCGTGGAGCTGGGCTGGCTGCCCGAGGGAGCACTGTGCAACCCTGTCTGCACGGCGGGGTGGGACGGCTCCATTCGTCCCACTGGGGGAAGCTGGGGAGTGCGGGGAAAGAGTACAGCCATGAGACACTCCCTCCCCCGGGACCCCCAGCCCATCCAGAGTGAGACATGAGGGCTTGGGGGGAGTCTCTCCACCTATAGGCCAGCTGACCTGTGCAGACAGAGGGGGCACAGGAGGCTTCTCAGGGGCCAGAAGGCTGCCTGGGATGTTGGACTGGTAGGAGATGGAGGAGGGGCCTGGTGTGAAGTCACTCAGCGTTGAGGGGCCAGGGACACCAGGGGCAGCAAAAGGCTCTGGGAAGCCCCCAGGACCCAGAAAGCTGGAACCTGTGAGAGGAAATGGGGCAATTGGGGGACACACACACAGGGATGGGGTTCATTCCTGTCCCCCATGGGTCCCCCCCGTACCCGGGGTGCCGTAGTCGGTGGCAGCCCCCACTGGAGGTTGTGACAATGCTGGGAAGGGCACAGAGCCAGGCCCCAGGGCCGCAATCATCTCCATGATGTTGGGCAGCACCATGTGTGCAGGACTGAGTGTCCGGCACCGCTTCAGCGCTGGCCCCTCCGGCTCCTCCTTGATGTGAACGTCAGGTTTGATAGGGACAGGTTTCCAGCTGCAGGTCGGGTCGATGGTGATCTCCTCATGCTCTGAACTGGGGACAGCAGGAGCACAGGGGAGGTGAGGCTGGGGGCACTGGCTGCACAGCCCCCCAGGGGTGGCACAGGACCAGGCATGGATGGACAGACAGCCAAAGGGAAGGCACTTACTTCTGGATGTAGATCAGGATGCCCAGCATGTACTGGTCAACCTCCAGCCCCTCCAGCAGGGCCGTCTTACTGCAGGCAGAGAGTGAGGTATGGGAACCCCCACCAGACAGGAACCTCCCCCTAAGGCAAGAACTGTTCCTCTCCCAGGGCAGGAAATAGATTCCCCACAGGTAGTGAAGCACACACCCATGCCCTGCAGGCAGGGACAACAGGGCATGGCCCCATTGCAGACCTCACTCACTTGCAGACAGGACACCGCCATGTACCCCTCTCGCAGTTGAGCTGCAGGTATGACTCCAGGTCAAAGCACTGTGGGGAGAGCAGCAGTTGAGATGGAAGAGGCAGGATACTGGATACAGCACCCTGTCATCACCACGCCCTACCTGTATGTGCCGGCAGTCATGACCCCTGGCTGGAAGCTGGATCCTCCGGAAGGTGATAGGGCACTTGAGGGACACCTTGATGGCCGTCTGCTCCACGCCGTCCTCACCATTGGGCCCTGGTGTCCCCGGGATGGTCCCACTGCTGAAGTTGCGCTTGACTGGGAACGTGAGGGTGAGAGAGAACCAAGGGTCAGAACCAGGACCCTGGGACGGGTGTGGCACCGTGGTGGCACCTGGGCAACACTGCAGCATCACCCCCATCCTGCTGTGGCCTCCCTGCCACAGTGCATCCTGCTAAGCCCCAGGTGCTCACTTTTGGTGATGCAGTGCTCAGCGGGGAGCAGGCGCTTCTTGATGAGCCCCTGCAGCACTGAGCGCACCGAGGGCCGGTGCACCAGCTGCAGGACGAACAGGTGGGACTGTGGAGAGACAGGAGGCTGAGCTGCGGCCCCAGCCACCACCCTCCCTCTCCTGGTACCCTCCTGGTGACTCACACAGCAGCAGGCGGTGACAGTGATCTGGATAGTGTTTCTGCCGGGCTGGCAGACATGCTTCAGGTAGAGTGGCTTGTGGGAGGTCTTGTTGTCACCACGCTCGATGGTGAGCGGCGTGGCATTGACGCTCACCTGCACGGAGGCCGGCCAGTTGGTGTTCATCTGCCGGTCCTCGTGGTGGTAGCACTTGAACTGCAGCTCCAGGTCAGGCCTGGGGACAGGCAGGGTGTGGGCAGGGGGTGTGTCCACACGTGTCACCACACCATGCTGTTCCCTGCTCCGAGCCACGCAGAACCATGCAGTGCTAAGCCATTCCATGTTACACTGAGTCATACGGCACTGTGACAAACCCCAACAGCAGCACAGCACTGTGCCAGGCCACACCACATCCCACCATGCTGTGCCATGCCAAGCCATGCCCCAAAGCACCAGGCTGTGCCGCAACGTGCCAAACACCATGACACCACACTGAACCATGGCAGTACAGCTGTGCCAAGCCACACTTCACACCGTGATGCAGGACAGCGCTGTGCCCAGCCATACCAGGCCACACATCCCCATGCCACACGGCACACGCAGTGCCCAGCTGTGCTGCCACCATAGCCCCACTCCACAGCACACGGTGCCATAGAGCACCCCCCGAGCAGCACTGTGTGACACTCCAGAAGGTGCCCCCCAGCATCCTCACCTCATCATGAGGGTCTTGTAGACAGAGTCACGGAGCTGGAAGACGTGGTTGCTGACAGCCAGGTTGTGCTGCAGGCGGAAGGGCTCCAACACCACGCCGTCCCGCACCGGGAAGGTTAGCCGCAACTCCTCGCCGGGGGCCGGCCCTGCGGGACGCCGCCATCAGGGAAAGAACACCTTCCCCGGGCGCCAGCCACACCCTGGCCACGCCCCAGCCGCGCTCCGCCCACCGCACGAGGACCCACCTTGCAGGGAGCCCAACCTACGCGACCCTGCCCACCCCGGACACCGCGCCCCGGGCAATGCAGGAAGCCCCTCCCAGCCAAAGCGGCCCCACCCCCCTCCCACCCCTCTGGAGGAAGCCCACCCCACCGCAGATTCCTCCCGCTCGCTCCAAGAAACCGCACCCTAGCCAAGCCCCACCCTAAAAGCAGAAGTCCCCACCAAAACAGCAGGCCTATAAAGCCCCGCCCACGGAGGCCACACCCTTTTAGCAAGCCCCTCCCACTAGTCACCGGCAGCCCACCCCTGCCTCAATCAGCCCCCAAACCCCGGCAGTGGGCACGCCTCTTCTCTGAATTCCCTCCCACCCTCCATTTAAAGGGGCAAAGGCCAGGGAGCTGTCAGGAGCGCGGTCTGCACCGTACACACGGGGGTGATCTCTGTGAAAGTCCCCCTCACCCGCACCAGGGACACCCACCTGAAGGGGATGGGTGCAGGGGGGCAACGCTGGGCTTCATGTCTGCCAGGAAGGGCGACTTGACATCCTGCCCAGGGGACGCATAGGTGGGGATGCCACTGCCTGGTGTCATGGGCGGCGTGGGGTTCCCGGCCAGCGGTGAGCTGGGGTAGCCCGGCAGTGACCGGCCCGGCTGCAGAGGCAGCACGTGCCCTCAGCGTCCAGCCAGGCCAGCAGAGCCCCCACACCGCCCGCTGCCACACTCACCCCATTGATGGCTGCTTGGCTGTAGGTGCTGAAGCTGGTGCTCTGCCCATTGAACTGGTCAGCTGGCTATGGGAGGAGGAGGGTCTCCAGGGGCTGGCACCGGGGCATGGTGGACACCCAGACCTCCACCCCTTGCCCACATTCCCCTGTGGTACCTTGTAATAGGGTCCAGCACTGCCTGAAGCGGAGAGGTACTGGCCCACGCTCTGCTGCAGCCTGTGGCCAGGGTATGAGGGGGACGGAGCGGAGGACTGGGGGGCGCTGGGGGCATACTGGGCACCAGCTGCAGCGTACTGCCCGCCCTGGAGGTACTGCTGCGGTGGGTACCCCTGTGGGGCCAGGGAGTCAGCACCAGTGGGAAAGGGGCTCACCACATGCCATAGCCCTCACCAACGCGGCACTCACCTCGTTGGAGTATGCCCGCTTGAGGCCCTGGCGGGGCAGCTGCTGGCTCTGGGGAGGTCCAGGGTAGGTGTGCTGAGGCACTCGCTGCCCACCATAGAGGGGGCCAGTCCCGGGTGCCCGCACTGGGCTCATGCTCACAGGGGAGACACCAGAAGGGGCCACAACACCTGCCATGCCAGCTGGGCTCATGCTGTTGGGGCCACGGGGTCCAGCATGGGGCAGGAACTGGCTGCTGAAAGACTGCCCTGTGCCCATCTGCAGCAACAAAGAGAGAAGGGTCACAGCAGGCCAGGGGGGCTGTCAGCTCCCCAGTTCTGCCACATCCAGGTTCTTACCGCACTGTACTGGCTCAGCTCCTGGCTCTGTTTCTCCTGCAGTGCCGCCACCGTCGCTGTGGCTGTGGCCGTGGCTGTGGCAGCAGCAGCAGCCACAGCAGCAGCTGCTGCTGCCTGGGTGAAATCAGCAGTGGCCCGGCTGGCATGCGAGGGGAGCCCCATCCCTCCAGGGCCACTCGGGCCACCATTGTAGCTGGAGAACAGAGAAGCAGGAAGGGGAATGCAGTGGCCCTCCCTACAGCAGGGCACATGCCAGGCCACAAATCACAGGGCTGTCCTTACCTGGCAGCGAAGCCTGGCCCACTGGGGTAGGTGTTGCGCCCATAGACACTGGGCTGCACATAGCCCTTCCCTGGTGCCCCCTCAGCAAAGGGCTGCTGTGGCAGGAATGGTGGGGAGCTCATGCCTGAGCTGGTGCCTGCCATGCCAGGCAGCAGTGGGGTGCTGGAGCTGCTTCCCCCAGGGCCCATGGGGCTGCCAAAAACCTGGAGGGCGCAATGGGAGGCAGTCGGTCAGGCAGGGGCAGTAGCATCCAGGTGCGGGGGATGCCTGGGGTGGGGGTGCTGCTGGTACCTGGCTCTGGGAGGGGTTGCTGACACCCCAGACAGTGGTTACCACGGAGAGGGATCCCGGCGGCTGATTGGTGCTTGGTTGCCAAGGAACAGCCTCGTATGCAAATGAACCATCACTAGAAAGAAAAACAAATTAATGAAGATGAAGGACAGAGGGATGGAGGGACAGAGGGATGGAGGGATTGAAGAAACGGAGAGATGAAGAATGGAAAGGATGGAGGGACAGACAAGGGGATGGATGCATGGATGGAAGGATGGATGGAGGGATGGAGGGAGGATAGATGGATGGATGGAAGGATGGAGGGATGGATGGATGGATGGATGGATGGATGGATGGATGGATGGATGGATGGATGGATGGATGGATGGATGGATGGATGGAGGGACGCTGCCCCGGCGCCCACCCGTGGGGCGCAGGCGGCAGCGAGGGTTTCATGGGGTTCATGGAGCTCATCAGCGGGTGTGGGCTGGGTCTTCCGAGGCCGCGGCGGGCACTGCGGGACGGCGGCACCGTCTGTCACTGGGGCTGCGGGAAGCAGTGGAGCGGCGGGTGAGGGGCGGCCGCCCCCGGAGAGGCCGGGGCGGGGGGGGGGAACAGCCCGTAGGCTTCGCGACCCCCCAGCCTCCGCGGCCGGGGCTCGGCGTCCGGCCCGCGGCTGGCACGGGGCTCCGGCCGGCACGCGCCGCCCCCGCTCCGGGCCGCCCCCCCCGCTCCGCGCCGGCCACCGCGGCGTCAGAGCTCCCCGGGGCGGCGGGCGTCGGGGGCTTCCCCCGCGCCTGCGGGCGGGGGGAACTACGGGGACTTCCCGGGGAAGGGACACGGCCCCCGGCCCGGCACTGCGCCCCGCTGCCTGGGGTATTTCCAGCCGGGCCCGGCAGCGGGGGGCCGCGGGGTCACCGCCGCTTTCGGTTCCTCCCGGCGCCGCGGGAGGGCGGCGGAGACGGGGTCGCCGCGAGGAAAGACACGGAGAGGGGAACACCCGCAGCGGGCCTGCCCCGGCTCCCGGGAGCCGCCACCGCGGAACCACCGGCCCCCGGCGCCCCTCGCCGGCGGTGACAGCCCCCTCCGCTCCTTCCCCGGCGGCACCGCAGGGACAGGCCCCGGGGCCGGGCCCCCCCCACTGCCATGGCAACCACCCCCACCACCCCCGGCACGGCGGGGGGGGCCCGCGGGGGCACCGCCAGCCCCGCCCGCCTTCCGCCCCGTCCCCCCGCCCGGCGCTCCCGCTCTCACCGCGGCGGCGGCCCAAGATGGCCCTGGCGGCGCGGGGCGCGCGCGGCTGCGCGGAGGCTGCGCGGGATCTTCAGCCGCGCGCGGCCGCAGCTCCGCGGGGGGCGGGGCCGGGGGCGGGGTCGGCCCGCCGCCGCGCACAATGGGGCCGCGCGCTCATCAGTATGCAGGCCCCGCCCCCGCCCGGCCAGGCGCGGGTAGCCGAGCGCCGAAGGGTCCGGGCCGCGGGGGTGAGCGGGGCGAGGGCAGCGGGGGAGCGCGCGGCCCCGCGCGCGTGAGGAGCGTGACCGCAGCGGCGGCACCGCCAGACGTGCGGGCATGTGGCACCTGGCACTCGTGTGCGCGCGGGGACACCGTGTGTGACCCGGTGTGTGACAGCGCAGCCACGGGGATGCGGCGGGGCGTGGCACGCGTACCCCCCCAACCTCACCCCTGCGCTGAAAGACCTGCAGACCCAAAAAGCGGCGGTGGGTTCTGGGGACACCGACAGCGAGTCCCAGCTGGGGCTGCCCTATCGCCCCCATCCCCCAAGGGCTTCTGTGGGAGGACGCGGTGGGCTCGGGAGGTGCCAACAATGAGCCCCGTTCCGGAGATCACCTCTCTCGACTCCATTCAGGATCTCCAATGAGAGGACACGGCACCCAGCACCAGCCCTTTCTGTCCCTGTGGGAGCTCAGAGCTGGGGGATGAGAGGGGAAGAACATGCTCTCCGAGGACAGGCAAAGCTGAGACATGGGCACAGCACTCTCACACCTGCCTGGGCCCCTCAGGACATGCCCCATGTCCTTCCTCCAAGAGGCAGTGGCTGCACACGGGCAAGTCGAAGACTGAGAGGAACTGGGAAGAGCCTGACTCACTGCACTGGACAGTAGAAGAGCTGTGGGGACCAGCCCCTCTTGGGGGGGTACAGGAGACCCCCAGAGAAGAGCCCCAGGGAGCAGACATTCCAGGGCTCTGGGGGGCCATGGGTCTTACCCACCATGGCAGCAGGCAGCCCCCAGACCCTCATGCTCCCAGGGTGGCTGCACCAGAGCCACCCTGGCACGAGGCAGACAAGGACTCGAGGCACCAGTGTGGGGTTGACAAGATCTGTAGTTGAGGGGGGGAGGCGAGCGAAGGACAGAAAGACGGACAGACAGACGTAGGAGCATGCTGCGCCGCGCCGGCGCTCAGGCCAGGTCCTTGAAGGCATCGAGGTTGAAGGCCGTGTCGAGGAGCCGCTGCAGCTCTGTCAGGTGGGTTTTCTTATTGCCAGTGGCAGGGGCAGCTGCTGGCTCCCGCCCTGCATACCTGCCAGGGAGAAGGTGGGCCGTGAAGGAGAAGGGTCTGTACCGACCAGCTCCCTCCCAGCCTCTCAGCCAGCCCCTGCATCCTTACCAGACAGGCTTTGCACGGTTGATGGTGGTGCGAAGGCGGGGTTTGACATAGTCATAGTAACCCTGGTTCTTGTGCTCCTCCTGGCACCACACCAGCTCAGCAGCTGGGTATTTCTGGGCTTCCCGCTGGAGGAGGTCAAAGGGGAACGGGGAGAGCTGCGGGGGACAGAGAGTGGTGTCACAGGAGACATGGGGCAGCATCTCAGGGGCTGCAGAACCCCCAGCCTGCAGGCACCGTGCTGGCAGGACCCTGCTCACCTGCTCCACCCTGGTGATGGCCACATCGGCCTCCATCTGCCGGGCCTTGCGCTCGCGGGTCAGGTCATAGTACACCTTGCCGGTGCAGAACAGCACCCGCTTCACCTGCTCAGGGTTCTGGGCTGCAGGGCCACTGTCGGGGATGACACGGAGGAAGTGGGTGCCTGCCAAGAAAGAGAAGAGCACCCTGAGCCACAGCACTGTGCCAGCAGCCACTGCACCCACATCCCATGCCAGCCCCTGCCAGGACCCTGAGAGGCAGAGTCAGTTCACCCAGGAACAGGAACAACTCCCACCACAAACCATCACGTGCCACTTGGGACTGTCAAATTCCTTCCCGTGGAGGAAGCACCAGGGAGCCAAGTCTCCCGAGGGTGGCAGGCTCAGCCCTAATGAGGCTCTGGTGTGCCGAGGAAAAGGCCATGGCCTCACTCAGCCAGCCTCCAGTATGGGGTGGCTGCAGCCAGGCAGGCTTTATCCAAGGCCACAGACTCCTGCCCTTCACCCTGTGGAGCAGCATGGAGGCACACAGGCAGCTCTGTGCTTCTTGTACCTGGCAGCATGTCATCAAAGCTGGAGCGGGCTTCGGGGTGGCGCAGCAGCGACTTTGGAGTGAAGATTATCAGCTGGAGTGGAGAAGAAGAGGCAGAGCAAGGCGGTCAGCCCTGCCAGAAACACCTCCCCTGTCTGCCCTCCCCTGCCTATCCTGCCTGAGCAAGGGAGCAGCTGCCAGAGGTTTGCTTCTCACTCAGCTGCAGTGCTCTGCCAGATTGGGCATCCATTCCCGACAGCACCAACCCATCCCAGTCGGGATGTCCCATGGGGAAGAGGCAGAGGGGCTACCAGGGACCTGCCTGTCCCATGGCTGGAGCTGACTGGAACTGGCTGAGGTAGGTTATGTAGCAGTGTCTGTTGGCTCCAACAGCCCTGACCTCCCCGTGGAGTTTGGGAAGGGGACACAGCCCTTGCAGCCCACACGAGACAGCAGCTGCACATCAAGTGCCAAGCCAGTCCTGAGCACCATGAGCACCTTGGCCAGGCAGCAGCCAGCTGCCCATGTCCGAGGTGCAGGAAGAAGCTGCCCCCAGCCCAATCCCAGTCCAGGGAAACACCCAGCAGGAACACAGCGCCCTGCCTGGGCACCAAGCTGGGCACGGAGCTGCTGGCACTGACCGGTTTGCGGAAGGGCAGGAGGATCTGGCGCCGCAGGACGTGGAAGAAGTTGGCTGGAGTGGAGCAGTTCACGACGATCCAGTTGCACTCATAGAGCTGACGCACATCAAAGTCATCCAGCTTCTGCCTTGGCCAGCACGGGTGAGGGGATTTCAGGAAACACAAGGTACCTCTTGGCCTTGTCGCTCCAGCAGCAGGCAGAAGAGTAGTCCCCAGCCCTCCCTCCTTATCTCCCTCCCTCCCTTCCCTCACTCTCCAGAGCACAGAGACCCACAGAGATCTAGGAAAGGCTCCAGGGCTGTGTCCTCCACCTTAGTCTGGCCATGGGGGTGGCCAGCAAGCCCCTCTCATTCCACTTTCAGGGCCACCTCTCCCTTGGACTATGCCATGGCCCCAGGTTCCATGGAGGTGCAGCCTAGGCACCAGGTTCAGGCCCTTTCCCCAAACCCTCCAGCCAGCATGAGACCAAGGCATCCCACGCCTCCAGCCATCGGCTCCCACTGTGCTAAGCCCACACAGGTGTTGCTGCCCTCCACCGAGCCCAGTCCAGGGCACAGGAGGGCCAGGCTGAGCACCACACCACCATGGGGGCCACCACTCACAGGGAACACATCGGGATCATCGTTGCACATCTGCAGGAATCGCTCTGGGCGGGCTGAGGAGTGCTCGGGACCCTACGGGGACCAAGAAGGGAGATGGTCATTGCAGGCCAAGGCAAGCATGAGAACTCCAAGTCAGGCACTGCCACATCATGAGCAGTGCCACTGCTGTGCAGGGTTCCACCTCAGGGTGAGCCAGGGGAGTCCTTACCATGCCCTCCATGCCGTGGGGGAGCAGCAGGACAATGCCATTCTGCCTGACCCACTTGGCCTGCCCGGGACAGATGAACTGGTCGATGATGCATTGAGCAGTGTTGTGGAAATCCCCAAACTGGGCTTCCCAAAGCACCAGGGCATTGGGACTGGCCATGGCAAAGCCCAGCTCAAATCCTGAGGAATGGAAGAGCAGTGAGAGGGTTGGGTTACCATTCCAGAGCGGCCTCACCCTGGGCAGTGAGCACAGACCTACTCACTCACCCAAGACACCGTACTCTGACAGGGAGCTGTTGCAGACAGTGTAGGGAGCCTGGTTGGGCCAGAGGTGGTTCATGGGGATACAGGTCCTCTTGTCCACATTCTGATCGTGCAGGACATGGTGGCGATGGCTGGAAAAGGGAAAAGAGTAACTTCATCATCAGCCTTTGGATCCCTCCCAGAAGGGCTGGAATTGCCTTTACAGCCTCCAAAAGCAGGGCTTTACCTAAATGTCCCCCTCTCAACGTCCTGGCCACTCAGGCGGATGTGGATGCCCTCTTTGAGCAGGGAGCCAAATGCCATGTACTCTGCCAGGGCCCAGTCCACGGTCCGGTTCTTCACCATCTCCCCACGGGTCTTCAGAATACGGCTCAGACCTGCCAGGACAGAGCCGGTTCACAGCCAGCACAGGACAGAGCTCCTTAAAGATCATCCAGCACAACCCCTGCCATAGGGATTTCTTGCACTACAAGGGGCACCTTCCAGTACACCAAGTTGCTCCAAGCCCTGTCCAACCAGGCCTTGGAACACTTCCAAGGCAGCCACAACTTCCCTGGGAAACCTGTGCCAGGGCCTCACCACACTCACAGGGAAGAATTCCTTCCCAATATCCCATCTAACACTGCCCTCTGGCAGTGGGAGACCATTCCCCCTTGTCTTGTCACTCCATACCCTGGTGCAAAGTGCCTCTCCATCTCTCTGCAAGCTCCTTTAGGCACTGGAAGGGTCTCTAAGGTCTCCCTGGAGCCTTCTTTCCTCCATGCTAGACATACTCAGCTCTCTCGGAGCTCCTGCACAGGGGCTTCAGCACTGGTATCATTTTCAAGACCTCCTCTGGATCTGCTCTAACAGATTTTTGTTCTAACAGATTTTCCAGGTTTTGTTCTGGGGCCCCCAAAGCTCCAGGCAGGGTCTCAAGAATGCAGCACTCAGGGGGAGGATCCCCACCCCTGACCTGCTGCTCACCCATATTGAAGCAGTCCAGTACGTCCCTTCCTTTCAGGCCACATCCCAGCCCTATCTCACATCTCTCTGGAACAAATGCCCAGTCTTGCACAGCTTTCACAAGCTCCTACCTCCATGGATCGTGAAATCCTCCACTGGCACCGAGCTGGCCACTTGGCCAATGTGTGTCAGGTCCTCTTCATTGAGGCCAGTGGAAGGGCAGGTCATGCTCCGGGGCTGCCCATCCAAAGTGAAGAAACCTGTCAGAGAAGGAGAAACACCATCAAGCATGCCAGATCTGTGGGAAGACCCCAGGACACGGACACCCTCAAGCAAAAGCAGGGACACCAGGAACGGGAAGAGCACCTCTAACCTCCCCTGTGGGGTGGCTTACTAGAAAATCTCTGCCATGGATCTAGAGAGGCCGGGTGCCTTGCTCTGGCCTTCAAATCACCGCTACTGCCTTACCTGGCCAAGGTGAGTCCAGCCAGTGCTTGATGTGCAAGATCTTCTCATCCTTGGATCTGGCATGGGCCTCCTCACAAATCTTATCGTACTTGGCAATTTCCTCCTGAAAGGCAGAAACAAGAGGCAGGAAAACATTAATGGGGGATCTCCAAATGAGGGTGTTGAGCCTGAGGACCTTGGTAAGCTTGCAAGGGTGCTGGAGGGCAGAGGTCGTCCCCACCACAGAAGTCCCAAAGCTGTGCAGTCAGCCTCAGAGAGCACAGCCACAGCCCTGTACCCCAAGGCATAGCTCTGCTACGCTCAGAGCTGTCCAACCCTACTGATGCTGAGAGCAGGGCTGGCGGAACCTCTGCGTCGTGAGCTGCCCAAGCAGCAGAACCAGGACAGGATCTGCCCCAGATACCCGTGGCCACAGCAATCCTGAGCACTGAGACCTGCCTGTGCTGCAGTGGCCCAGAGCTGCATCACCTGTTCCACACTGATCACAGGGTGATCCTTGAACTAGATGTTCCTGCACTTTTCAGAGCTGGCACGGCTCAAAGATGAGCCTTGGCTCTGAACTCCACTGCTGCCAGGTCTGCAGCGCACACCCAACCCCAGCACAGCTCTGCCACCTTTAGGTTACAAGCACAAGAACGTGGTTCTTGTAGGCCCACGTGGGCCTTCACACCCAGGTCTGAACCACGTAAGTAGTTTTCCCTGGAGATGCCACCAGCAGTTTTCCCCTTTCAGGCCCCACAGATGGTACCTCATACTCCGGCTGATTTACCACCCCCTGGGAAATCAGCAGCTCTGCATATTTCTGCAACACTGGCTTCTGTTTCCGGATCTGTTTGTACATCAGGGGCTGCGTGAACATAGGTTCATCCATCTCATTGTGCCCGTTGCGCCTGTAACAAACCTGCCAGGAAAGGAAAGATGCCTGCCTGTGACCTACTGCTCCAAAAGCACTTGGGAGCTACCTAGGCCACATGAGGGAGAGTCCCAAACAGCCCAGGAGGGACCCAAGCACACCCCTGGCAGAGTCCCAGCTTCAGGCACTTGTGCCACATTCCTTACCAAATCCACCACCACGTCCTTGTGGAAGGTGCTTCGCCATTCTGCTGCCACGTTGCAGACGTAGACCACGGCCTCGGGGTCATCAGCATTGACGTGGAAGATGGGCGCGTTGACCACGCGCGCCACGTCCGTGGGGTACGGCGAGGAGCGCGCCATCCGCGGGTCGGTTGTGAAGCCAATCTGTAGCAAGTGAGGGCAGACAGGATAGCCACAGTGTTACCAACCGCATTTAGGATACAGCTTTGCTATGAGCTCCTTCTTTGGACACTGGTATCACAGCTGCCTCAGCGTGAGGCAGCTGCTTTGGTGTCCCAGGAAACTTGTCCACACAGCTCCAAGAGCAGCTCAGCTGCTGCAGCTGGGCTGCGGATGCACAAGCTGCCTGTCTGCTGTGTCTCGACACAGTGGCACACCCTGGTACCTGCTGCAGCTGTGGGGACAGGCTGGTCCCAGTGAAACATCTCTGGTTTCCGTGGCAGTAGACAGGATCAGCCCTGTCAGACTCACACACTGAGCATCAGGTTGTATCACCTCTGCAGCAGACTGGGCTCAAAAGCTGCTGCTGTTGAGCAGCTGGGTGAGAAGTACCCCCTGCTGACCCCAGGTTAGGGCTCCTGCCACGAACACTGGCAGGGAAACAGCTGCTGCTGGTTCTAGCTACTCCCTGCACCAGAGCCTGCAACGACAGCTCTGCCAGGGACCCACAGGCACAGGGTATTTGCTCCTCACCTGGTTGTTGACCACAACATGGACAGTGCCGTGGGTGGTGTAGGAGGGAAGGTCGCTCAGGTGAAATGTCTCGTACACAATGCCCTGCCCTGCAAACGCAGCATCTCCATGCAGGAGGATAGACATCACCTGGGAGAGGGGAAGCCATGGTGGTCATCAGGGACAGAGAGCAGGACACCACCAGGAAAGGGCCCAGCTCTCCTCCCCATGAGCTTTCACCTTTATGTCCCAGAAAGGACATAGAGCAGCTCCTCAACACATCCAATGCTTTCCCAGGGGATGGGAGGGGAGTCAGACACCACTGGGCAGAGACTGTGGCCACCAGCTCCCCGCCCCCCAGCAAGGGTAGCACACTTGGAGCACCCTGAGCAGATAGCAAAACAACACCCAGTATGCCCCAGATGGGCAGCAATCCCATTCCCAAATACATACACCCCAAAGCAAAGCCGTTTTCTCACTGGGGGAAGAAGAGAAGAAGCCCTGTTCTCTCACACTTTCAGCCCAGAAGCCCCAGCGGGGGCAGCGGGCCTAGGAGCCCCAGAGCCACTGATGTTATTTTGTCACTATCCCTGGGGCTGGCTAAGGACATCGCCTGCCAGGCAAGGACAGGATCAGTCTATTTATATCCAGCGCCTGGGGTGTAGGAGGGAGGGAAGCACTTTGGATCTCACTCTTCCACTTCTTAGGATTGGAGACAGGTCTGCAATGAATCACACAGCAAACAGCTCCCCACAGCCCCTTCCCACCGGGGTGTGGAGAACTGCCTTCTGTTGCCAGTTCCAGCTTTCCCAGTCCCAGGAATGGTTATCTCTAGTCACACTGAGATCCTGCTGCCAAGCCCTCCAAGGTGTGGTGCTTGCATTGCCTTGGGGTTCCCCTCATGTTCCTGTCTCCCAGTCAGGGGTTGTGCATTTGCTGTGCCCACAGCTCAGCTCAGTTCAGAGATGAAGAAAGCAGCAATGGGAACCTAGGGTGGGCAAGCCCCTCCCAAAGTTATCTCCAAAAACAGAAGGGAAGGATGGGGAGCAAAGTCAGGGTGACGGCAGGGGAAGTGGCACATCAAACAGAAAGCAGACATGTTACTTCACTTTCCCACCAGCCTGTCTCCACCAAAATCCATCCAGCCTAGGCCACGTCACTACAGGCATCTGAGCAGCACTCACCTTCTTCCCCTCTGTGTCCCCACAGTAGAACTGCTCTGCCTTAGTCTTGCCTTGAACAACAGGATCAGCTGCTTCCAAATGAGAAGGATTTGCCACCAAGGAAAGGGTGATGTTCCTGTCAGTGACACGGTTAATCCGCCGGTGGTACATTCCCAGGTGGTACTTCACGTCACCAGAGCCCTGGTGGAGGGGACAAGAGAGTCACCCCAGGGGCATGAGTGGCTTTTGGGGCATGGAAGGAGACAAGAGGAGTGCTGACCCCGAGGCTGGAAGAGGGGGGCATTTTTTGGAGGTACTGCCACAATACAGCAGGCACTCACTGGAGGAGCTGAACTGGCACCCAGGAAAGCCTGTGCCAGGTGCCAAACCACTGCCAACTTCAGACATGCACCCAGCCCATCTAAACACAGCTGAAAGTGTGGGGAATGAAGCAAGTGTGGTGGATTGGGCAAAGACCCTGAATAACAGGTAACGCTTGCCTGAGCTCAACCCACACTGCAGCAGCATGGCCATCCATGGCACCATTCCCAATATGCAGCCAGGTAGCCCATCAGGGCACCTCGAGGCCCCAGGCTGCTGCTTTCTCACCTTGAAATCCCACTGAAGGTCATGGCAGGATCAAACCAGCCCGGCCCAGCTTCCCAAAAGCCAAATCATCCCAGCTTATGATGCAGAAGCTTTGGAGCATGAGTTTATTGCAGTGACAGAGCTGCTTTTGGAGCTGCTTTAGAACCCCAGATGGGGACCAGGGGCACAAATAAACTTCTGCTCCTGGCCACCTCTCAACAACCACCCCAAGGCTGCTTCATGCTCTGGAGAGCTGCCAAGAGCCAAGCTTGTGCTGGAGACAATGGCACATGTCACCCCCAGGACAGGCAAGGACAGACCAGCACTGGCAGCTCTACAAAGGCTCCCATCACCCAGGTGTGCTTGTAACGTGGAAATCCGTGCAACACCGGTGCCACTGAGTGACACCAGACGCAGTGGCACAATCCAGCCACAGCCCCTGGGGAGTGCTCAGGGGCAGGCGGCAGCAGCCTGCTGCAGGCAGGAAAGAAGCTCACCTCATCAGCAGCTTCCAGCTTGGAGTCGAACTGGCAGAAGATCTGCTCCAGCTCTTTCCTGATCACGTTGGCAAGAACATTCAGGCGTCCCCTGCAAAAGCAAGGCCACTGCTGACAGCCATTGAGTGCTGATGGTGATCTACAACCCCCACTGCCACAGGCCACACCTCCTGTGATGGCTGTGGGGTCACCCAGATACAGGGACAAACCAGGAGGAGTCTAAGGATCCCTCAGCACAGGGATGGTTTGGCCAACACCACATCCTACATACTTGCTGAGATGCCCCAGAGTGGGTAGGTGCTGGAATTCCAGCATGATTCCAGCTCTGACCTCAAGCCACCACCCCTCTCCAAATGAATTTACTAAGCTGGAAAGATCCCGATGAGCAGAGAGCAGCCAAGGCCTGACCTCTCCAGCTGAGGTTCATCACCAACCAAGATCCATTTGGTGACGGTAGAAACCAGTGTGCCCTCCAGTACCAAACCCCAGCAGCATCCCCCCCACCTTCTACCCGCACCAGGCAGCAGCATGGCTAGAGGCAAGGTTACCTGTGGGGCATTCCCATGATCACATAATCCACTCCCTTCTCACTTGACTTATCAATAATGGTCTTTAAGGCTGGGATCAGCACTTCACATCCCTCCAGACCAAAACGCTTCTCTGAAGACCATTTCCGATGGAGGAACTCCTCAAACCTAGGAGGCAAAGGGAGGGAGGGATCACTGAGGGCAGAAACCAGGGAAGGGACACGGACTGCACCAAGGGAGCCACAGCACTGGCTGATGCTCAAGCTGGTACCATGCAGTGCACAACAGTCACTTCAGTGTCTTCCCACAGAGTTCAGCTGGCCATTTCCCCCCATTCCAACACCATGCTGCACTTAATCCTTATTTTTAGACCTTTTCTTTCAGGATCATCCACATTTTCAGGCTGTTTGCCAGCACCTGAGCCTGCCAGACTGGCAGCTCAGTGGCGTCAACCTGCTCATGAAGGCAAAAGATGATGTCAAGATGTGACTCAGCTGGTGACTGCATCACTCTGGCTGGGAGCAAACCTCCTGGGGAAGACATGGAGAAGGTGAAGCCCCCCCAGGGTACCTGGTGGAGCGGACCAGCCTGGCCAGCAGTGTGCGCTTCTCTTCATTGGTGAACTGCATGATGCCTGGGGTCTCAAACTTCTGCCGGATCCACTGGCACTGCTCCAGGTCATTGATGAACATGAACTCCACGCCAATGTGCTGGCAGTATGCCATCTGCTCCAACAGGGAGGGAAAGGAGGGGCCATCAGGCAACAGCCAGGGCTTCAGCACCTCAAACCCCCAAAGGACTAGCACTTGCAGCCCCACTGGATCACAGGGCCAGGGGCTCTTCATTTCCCCCTTCACCCTTTCAGCCAAAGAGCCCTTCTGTGCCAGCAGAGACATCGACCCTCACGCCTGGCAGCTGGAGGGGGTCCTGGGGGAAGCCAGCTGCCAGCCCTGCAACAGCCCCACTTTAGGAGCCTTGTGTGAGTTGTATTCCCAGGAAAAGGGATGTGGCAGGACATGTTCCAGGATGCTGCAGGCCAGCACATGACCCAGCATCAAGCTGTTTAATTCCTCTTCCTGGAGGGGCCCACAATCAGTCCCTTAAATCCTTTACATCCACCTCAGAGGAGAGATTTTCCCTCTCCATGGCATCACCTGTGAGCAGTCCAAAATCCCACATCACAGGGCAGGGGAGAATCAGAAGAAGCTCCCCCCACAATGAGGAGCCCATTCCTGCAGATGGGCTAAGATGTTGGCAGAGTTTTGCTTCTTCCAAGGTCAACTAGTCTCAGCAGAGACCATCTGAGCAGCCTGCATCGTGCCTGAGAGCTGCTTGAGATCAGTCCAAGCACAGGAGGGAATGAAATTTGGCAGAAAAGGGGAACTGGCTGTATGAGCTGGAAGTCCCAGCCCCAGAGGTCTCAAACCTGCACCAAGACCCTCTGAAGGACACCCATGCAGGACAGCAACACTGCTGCAGTGCCTGAAGAGGGGATCACTTCTGTGCTCTGCAAGCACCAGCTGCTGCTTCAAACTGGAAAGCATAGCTGGAGAGGTTTCAAAAAAGGCAATATCCAGCTGCCTGGGGCTTGCTCCACCTTGGGCAAACCAAGTGCGTTGCTGCAATGCAGCAGAAAGCTGGAGACAATCAGAGCTGAGCAGGTTACTCGAGGTGACTCTTGTGAGTGGGGTGAGTGCTGAGAAGCAGTTCCCAAACTGAAAATCTTAAAATGTGCAGGCTGACCCAGGACTTTCCAAAGACAACTGCTCTGCCCCTGCCCCTGGCTGCACACAGACCCGGTGAGACTCCTGCCCTTCTCACCTCCAGCCGACGGATGATTTCCCGGAGTGGAAGAGCCGATTCATTTCCACCGATGAAAGTGGTTGTGGGCAAGTGGAAAACTTTGTCGAGGTCAGATTCATCCAGACCATAAAAGCCTGCAGGATTTGTCATGGGTGGGAGAAGCAAGAGAAAGAAGGAAGGAAGAGGGACGTGGATACCGTCACACAGGGACCAGGTAGGTTTGGGAGAAGTGGGGAAGGGACAAAAAAAAGCAGTATAAAAAAATAATAAACATGAAGGAGGTTTATATGGATAAAAACCAAGCCATAATTAAACAAAAAGACATTAAGCACCAAACAATGAGTTATTACAGAAGGGACCGCAGGAAATGAACCACAAAGCAATGTATATGCATGGAAATGGGCAATTAAAATCCAGGGTGAGCTGGGGAGTTTGGAGCCCCAAGAACACAAAAAACATGCAACAAATTATAACAAAGGGGAGAGAAAAGAAACAGGAATTGAGGAGTCACCGAGCACACCAGAGGTGTCGGCACGTGGCAGGAATTAAAAAGGGAGAGTCAATGCAGAGAAAGAAACAGTTAAAACAGACACAACCAAACAGACAAAACCCCAAGGAGGGAGAGAGAGAGAAGCAAGAAAGAGAAAAGGCAACAGAGCTCTGATGGACTCTCCTGAATAGCTCAGCCCAGGAGCAGGGTGGCCAGCAGCCACTCAGGGGTTCGGCTGCCCAGGTACCCTTTCACCCCAATCAACAGCTTTTTAATTAGAGCTTTTGCCCAGCTCTGCTCAGCAAACCTCCACCCTTTGGTGCTGGCAGATGACGATTTGGAGGCAGCTCCTACTCATGGTACGGGGCTGTGGGGAGCTGAGCTGGGCCTGGAGAGGGACCGAGCAGGCCTCAAGAACTGGAGGTTGGGATTTAGGGCTGCAGGCGAGTCCCACTGTACCCCAAAGCCATCAGAGGTGCCTCTCTACCCACTGAAGCTCATGGTTGTCTCTGGAGAAACTGAGGCACAGAGGAGGAGGAGGGACAGTGCTGACCTTGCTAAACCAATGCAGAAAGGCAGAAGTAGGTCCAGGAACTGGAGAGTCCCATGACCTTTCTGAAGCAGGAGCGTGGATGAAGGAGTCAGTCTACAGCCTTTTTTCAGGCTCCTGCTCATCCCTCCTGCACTCCCAACCAGGCCTGGTCCCAAGGTGTTTCCTAACCCCAGGGCAGGAGCTGCAGTAGACACACATACCACTCCTCCCAGCTTCCTCCAAACCAGCCCAGGACCCCAGATTTTAGAGAGGGAGCTTTTAGAGGACCTGTTCCTTTAGAGAGGGGATGGGGAACACCATCTAAGCATGGCAGAGCAGTGTAACCCACCTTCCTCGGGGGAATGGGAGGCAAAACCTGGCCCCTCCTGAGCTGGCCCCTTCCTTGAACTTCATGTTAAAAGTCTATCCCTTGCTGTCTGATCAGGAATGGACAGTGAGCTGTAGACAGCCAATCCCTGGAAGTGTTCAATGCCAGGCTTGGAGCAACCTGGTCTAGGGGACTAGGCAGTATGAAAGGCCCCTTCCAGCCTAAGCCAGTCTGTGATCCCATGATGACAGGGCTGGTCATGACTCATTCCTGTGCAGCCTTGAGGGGCAAGTCCAGAAATGTGGAACACATTCCGGGCTGCCACTGCTGTTCATCCCCTCTGCTCCTGGGACACTGGAGTCCCAGGAGAGGGAATGAAGCCAGGCCCCAGCAGCTCTGCTCCAGAGCTATGCCTAGGAACACTGAACCAGACAAGAGTTGAGAGTTTGGCCCCATGTCTCTGGAGTTTCTCTTTGGTTCCCATTCAAACAGAAATCCCAGAGAGAGGCAGCAGGGAGCATCCCACACAAACTGCCTGTTGAAGGGTTCCAGGGAATCCTCAGTAATTTGCTGAAGCTTGCAGACGTGCAGCACAGGGCTTTGGCTTGTTCTGCTGTGATGCTTTGAAGACACTCTGGCACACTTTGGGGAGTATCAGACTTTACAAGGAGTTTTAGGACATCTAAGCATCTTTGCTTCTTCTTTGCTGCAGCCTGACAGCTCTGACAACGCTCAGTATTTATAGACAGCAACACCATCAGATGGAGGAAGACAAGGGATGAGCTGCCAAATTTTCCCTGCGACAAAACCAGCAGAAGACAGCTTGGATTTTTAGGAGTCTTGAACCAACGAGGGAGATTGAGGCCTTGTAAAATTATTATTCATAACAAAATGTACTCTAGCAAGCCAGGCATGCAAACACAGTATATAAAGGGCCAGCAAGGCTCAAACTGAGGATTTATACTAGACAAAGTGCCACTAACCACACACCTACATCCAAACTTTGAGTAGAAATTAAAAATAATACATGCCACAAAATTAAGGAGTGGTGGGAGATGGGAGGGGTCCACTTTACCAGCTCAGTTCATGCCCAGAATAACCTATTCAAAGAGAGTCCTGCACTCCAGAGGGTTAATGGCTCATTAATTGCATACCTCCTACTGTTAACACTCTCAGCCGCTCCTTGAACACTGCGAGGTCTGGGGAGGGCAGGGAGGGGGAATGCAGAAAGGGAGAAGACAGAGAGATGCAGTCAAAGTTAGTAAAAAAATCTGGAACTGTGAAAACTAGTCATGGAAAGCACAAGTCAAAAAAATACAGTATTTAAAATACAGGCAAAACCCATCAGAGGCAAAAGGGCAGGGATGGAGGATGACTATACATTAGGCAGAAAAGGAATCTTGGTGGGAAGTCTGATGAGAGGAGGGAGGAGCAGGAGGGGAAGGGGGCATCAGACACTGGGGAGTAGTTGAGCTGCATGGTTTGAGATCTCCTCTTGCACCTTGATGGAAGAGAGGGTGGCCTGGCATCTTCATTTGCCACGACGGAAAGCATCCTGCCAAGCTGCATTGCAGGGAGTGGGACCCTCTGCAGAAGCTGGGAGCTGCCTCCCACCAACACCTGCTCCAGAGGGTTTACTCTGCTCGTGCTACTGGGAGGATCTCAAGGTCAACCCACGGAGTTAAGGATGCTGCCTTTGCACAGAGGAGGAGGAGGACTGGGGTGTTGACAAGCAGGCAGTTCATAAGGAAGACAGCGAAGACGGCAGCACAGCAGGCATGCACAGCCGCCTCTCTGGAGCATGCTTGGTGCAGGCAGGAGTGCCAGCACGCTGCAACAGTGGGCAAACATGCAGCACCAGAGCTGCCTGCCCAGCTAGGTTAGGTGATCCAAGGGCCTCAATCTCACCTAGGTTACAAAAAGGCCTTGGAAACACTTGTCATTTGGGTCAGCAGGGAAAATCAGACACTTCCCCAAAATGGGGAAAAGGAAGGTGGGAGCACCTCAAGCCCAGGTCCCTGCAGGGGCTCGCCTGGCTCTTCCTGAGCTGGAGGAGGATTTCCATCAATTCCCCTTGGCATGAGGCAGAGGCAGCTGCCTTCCACGGGGAGAAGACAGACAGACACTTAGACACACACAGCCTTCCATACACCACCCGGATTTCAGTGTGCTTCTTTCTTTCTATTTTCAGGATCATACTGAGTTCCTGTAGTCATCCTGTCCTTGTTTTACACACTTACCATGCCAGACCAGCTGCAGTGGAAGACCGGGATGAGATTACTGGGTTTTTTTTTTAATAGAAAAGACAAGAGAAAGGGGAATTGGGTGGCTCCAGCCCCACCACTGCTCAGACTGAGTAGCCCTGCGCAGGTTTTCTCCCTCTGACATTTTCCTCAAAGATCACACTGCTTAGTCCAGAGAGCTTCCAAACCAGAGCCAAACCAGTTGCTAAACAAAAGGCAGTTGAGAAGAAGGATCAATTTCTGAGATTAACCATGCAACTCATTTGAATCACAGCACTGCCACTTAAACTGTTGGCAACTGTGATCACACCACAAAAGCTGACCTTTAAAGGACTTTGCTGTTCAGAAAGAAGAAACAAGATTGTTTCCAATTTTCAAAACCAAACCACTCCTGTTATTAACCACCCTGTCAAGTGCTACACATTCCTTCAAAGCAAAAAGACAGCAGGATCTGCTTAGAAATTGGCTTTTTCTGCCACAAGCAGGCAACACCCAACCTTAGGCCCAGCTGGAGTTCTGTCTGCTGCACCACCACAGCTCTTTCCCCACTTCCTGAACACTACTTGCAGGCTAAGTTTATTCAGTTACAGCTAGGATTGACTAGAAGAGGTTTTCCAAGATAAGAATATCAAGGGAAAATCTACTCAGTATAAATAATACTTATAGCAAGTTAAACAAAGTCTTTTGCTAAGACATAGCCACCTGAGTATGGGGTTCTACCATGAGACACAACCCCAGCATGAGCTGGCAGCTGCCACCATTATATCTTGTTCCCAGGACTCATTATTTCTTATGAATTCATGGATTCCTGGGAAGCAAATCAACACCGCTACCCACTGTTCCTTTGTGGCTTTCATTTTAATATGAAAGCCACAAAGGAACAGAGACTAAGCTTAAGGGCTTGCTCATACACAAGAGATCCCATGCTGAGGTTCCTTCCAGCCAATGCCTATGGACTATCTACACCTGAATGCTTGACACCACAGCGAGCCACACTGGGACAGACTGCTTGGCTTGTGGCAACTCACCCTGGAGAAGCAGGAAAAACGGAGCCTGGACTGCTTCCCTCAAATGTTGTTACAGCTGTACACTGTAACAACTGAGTTACACAGCCATGGTGAGTGGCTTTAAGTTCACCTAAAAAGTCTTCCTGCTTTCCTCACAATGCTAACTATGAGCACATGTGTCTTCTCCCCCAGCTGGGTTCACAGCAATCATCCCCCACCTCTTGCCATCAAAATGGCAAGAGGCACAGGACACGCTCCCAGCTGGAACTGGATGGCTCCTGAGGCTCATCCAAGGGTTGATCTTCCAGAGAAGCATGTCAGAGTCCAGACTATGGGATGAAGTAGCTTCCTCATCATCCAGGGAACTGGTCCAACCAAAACCTACTCCCTTCCCTACCGCTCCTGGTACATGTAATCCTGTCCGAAGGTCCAGCGGGTCCAGGGCTGGTGTCCCTGTGCTGGCAGATGAATAAGGAATCAAGGAGGTTTACATGCACCGTGCATTCTGATTGGCTGTGTCCATTGGCAGGGTTAGTAATCATCACTGCTGCTCTACTCTACGTTAGGAGCATGAGCATGCCTTTGGAGCACTTGGAGTGCCAGGGAACCACCCTGGGAAGCACCAGTGAGGTGACAGAGTTCAGCAACCTCATCCTGGCTAGGAGAATGGTAGCAAACTACAGAAATCAGCTCTAAAGCACATGGAGAGGTGCTGGGCTTAAGCACTTTCAGATCAGGATTTCAAGTCCTGGGAACCACACACACTTCTGTACAACACTCATGCAGCTCTCACTCAAACGCATTGGAATTGTCACCTCTCTACTTGGACAGGAATGCATCCCAAAGCTTCCTTGTTATGATCACCAGTAGGGACTCATAGCTCCGTCTTGGACGAAGGATTAATTAGTTAAAGGATTTACAGATGCTGGGGCAAGCTGGAAGTTCAGGAGGGCAGCCTCAGCCCTGATGAGATGAACCCAGAATATTCACCCCCAGCTCTGAGGGTCCCCAAGGACAGCAAGAGGAGCTGAGTGAACAGACCTCCAGCTCTCACCAACAAAAAACCTCTCTGCTTTGCATTTCTAGAAGATACAATTGCTTCCAGCCCTTCTGGGTTTTTGCTTCTGGGTGAGCAAGATCAGTGATAACACTGATTGGTACTGGTTGAAGAAACATGAGCTGAGTGCTGAAGTGACAGCCGGAGGGTGGCAGGACTGCGCTGCTGCTGCTACCGGCAACCACAATTTTAGAGTGATCATTACTAAGGAAACTTCAGACCCCTGGCCTGTGAAGCAGTCTACCTACAAAGCTGTGAAAGAGAGGGGAGCTCAAGCAATGCAGCACCAACTGCTCTCAAAGCCCTCACCCAGTTTGTCTGTGGATGTGATAATATCGGCTGGAAGGGAGGAGTCCAGATCTGCATCCAAGATGCCCAGTGGATCGAGTTGTGCTACATGATGCCCTCGAATCTATGAAATGCATCAGGAATGGAAAGGAGAACAGGAAGCAAAAGGGAGAGAAAAAAAAAGAGGGGAGGGGTAAAAAAGTTAAATTACATTAGAATTAATTTGCAGAGTAATTCTCACCGACGTTTGGAGAAACAGTTACTGGCGCATCATCAAAATTTACACAACTAATGCCGAGAGGATCAAGCTTTGCAATGTGGTGACCCCTGACCTGGAAGCAACAACACAGATTAGTCATTAAAACAAGTTAACTGAAGAGACATTCCTTTCCTCGGAAGTTCTGTCAGCAACAGGGGGAAGCAGGATGGGTGCTCCACGCCACTGCTAAGCATGGCAGGAGCCCATGGCACTGGGGCAGCATTCCAGACAGCAGCAAACCACCCAGTGTGGAGACGACCTCCCCCTCCCTGCCACCCTGTTTGGATGACAATAGCTTTCATCTTCCTATTGTCCAGTAAAGCATCAGCTGAGCTTCTGCCCCAAGAGATCAGCTGCTCCTATGAGGCAGCCCAGCTCCTATCCTGCGTGCTCTCCATGCAAACGTGCATCATTCGCACTAACTCCAGCCCACCTCAGCCCCTGCAAGCCCCTCCGCAAAGGACGTGACCCTCCTCGGCACAAAGTCCCCTTACCTGATACGCCCTGATGAGAGATTGCACTGCAAGATGGTCCTCCACCAGTTTATCCACGTTAGGCTGTGCCTGAATCAGGGACTGGGCTTGGGACAGGGTGGAGAGGCTGGTCAGCGGAGGGGGGCTTTGGTAAGCAGTGCCTGGAGCAGCTCCAGCATTGGCGTTGCGAAAAAAGATGTCCCATGACTAGGAAAAAGGAAAGAAGAGAGATGACCAGGGTCTTCACTTGCAGTCCAAACACCTCATCCAGTCAAGGTTACAGAGGTCTCCACTTTACTGCCAAAGCAGGGGACAGAACTGCCTCCTCCCCTGTACCTCATCTCCATGCAGCTGCTGCTGAAAGCACCCACTTGCCTTGAACAAAAGAGCAATAAAGCTCTCCCACTATTCCAGCTGCATCACTATCCCACTTCTCATCCATCTGGATTGTTTCTTTAGGCATGAGGCCAACACCAGAGCCACCCCTCCCTTGGCAGTGGCAACAGGACAGGACAGAGTGACACCCCATCCCTTGGCTCTGCTCTTGGAACCACTGCTCTGAGCAACAAGCCCCAGCCTGGACTCCCAGCCCATTTCCTTCTCCTCAGGGGAGGCCACTGCTCTCTAAATACCCCAATATTTTCTGAAAAATATTTCTGCCCTGTAATCAAATACACCTCTTCCTCTTTCCATGATCTGAATGGCCAGAGACCTAAATCCCAGCATAAGCTGTCTTGTTCAGCCCTCAACCAGCAATGTTTTTATTTTTCTATCTCTTCTTCAATTTTCCCCCATCCTTTTGGTGACACCAATGACAGCACTACAGAGGTGCTCCCATACCAGCTCTCCCATGCCCAGAACAAGGCAGCTGCCTCCTCTGTTCCTGTTCCCTTTGCAGATGGGCATTTCTAGGTGTTAAGAAAACAAATCAAAACACTGGGAAAAAAGCCCTGGACAGACTTGGTGTACTGTCATACTTTTCCAGCGCTGTCTGAAAAGTCTGGAAATATCCCAGGCCAAACTCAAGTTAACCAGTCTCCTTGTAGAAGCACCAACAGATTTGGGGAAGGAGAGAGCCTGGCCAAACAAAGTCCAATGCACATCCTCCCATCAGGTGTGTGCCTCATCTCATATGCCACCAAATGATGGCAAAGGATGAGGGCACAGCAGAACAGCAGCTGTGTGCCGGCAGCACAGACCCAGGAAGCTACTACAGCAAAGAAATCCTGTGGGATTTGCATGCTGGCTTCAGCCCAAGGGTCTCTCCACCGACTGGGAGCTTGGCATCCTGCACCTTGGAGAGCACCAAATACAACCTTGGCAATCAGATGCACGAAGCCCAGCCATCCCCAGAGAGTTTAAATCAAGCAGAAAAGTGCCCTCAAAGCAGGGGTTGTTTGGGGCAGAAAACAGTTTTTGTCCCCTGGAAGCAGGGTGGATAGGACTGAAAATCTGCCCTTTGCTGGAGTCACCCCAGCTCTGCTGCTCCCCCGAGAGCTCCTCCAGTTGCAGCACTCATCACATGCCCAGGAAGGTATTTCCAGTCCCAATTTACCCAAACACTCCATTGTCCCATCACATGACTGCACAAGGTGAATAAATTTAGAAACAGGTCATGCTAAAGGATCATAAATAAGATCTGGAACATTTTGACACTGTTACTGATAAACAATAACTCCCCCAAGGGGAAAAAAGGGAAGACAGAAAACACCCAACCCTGTTCTGACTGCTAAAGGAAATCTCAGTGGGAAAAGAGGAAGAGTTGCTATTTGTTCCTTCCACAGGCTCACAGAGCTCCTGGGTGCCCCCAAAGCCATCAGCTCCTGCAAACAGAGGGACAAGCACCCAGGGATGGGCTCTGTGCCCTTGGGATGGAGAGGAACCTGGCTGGAGACTTTGCTCCACAGTTTAAGGTTGGTTCATGTACTGGCAAATAAAGACAGGCAAGAGAAAAGGAGCACCTGACAACCTGAGAGGGGGGTGATGGGAACAGGGACGGAGCCAGGGGTGTTGCCTTTATAACCTTCTCCCTTCTGCCATTCATTTCTCTTGGAGTTGCAATTAGCTTCTGTTTTGGAAGAAACAGTTCACTTTAAACTCTGCAAACAAGGTGTGGCACTTTCACTGAGTGCTTTATTGCTCCACAGAATGATGTCTGGATGGCACAGGGCAGGCTAGGGCCGTGATAAGGGCCATAAAGACATCAGCTTTCAACTTGCTGATGTGATTGTGAATTCAAGAGAATCCAAGGGCTATCCTGTGGGTTTCTGAGGAGCACAGAGGTGCCTCTGGAGCTCCCATCTCCCATGGGAGAGGCTGCCCCATCAGAGTTATCCTGCTTTATCATGGGAAGGAGAACTTTGAACATAATCCAGCACTTGCCAAAGGTAACAGCAGCAATAAGCTCATGGGGTTATTGTTCTTTGACTTTTCTGTGCCCGTGGCAGCTCTGTGAGTGCTCCACTCACTTTTATACCCTCTGTAGAGGCATACAGGATATAAGATACATAGATATACATTTTGGGTACAAGAGAGCCAGATTCAGGGCATTTTTAGACAGTCCCACAGCTGCAACACAAAGCATTAGCCCGGGATGGCTTTCCCAGTGCTCCTCCATGCACTGGCAAAGTGGGATTGGTGAACCAGCTGCCTGCCACACACCAGGACAGTTCAGGCTTTAGAGGGATCTTGAGCTCAGTTCTGTGAGTGGAGCTCAGGGCAGGCTCCTTTATTGAGAACAATCCCAAACCAGCTCACCAAGCCAAACCAGCACCTTCTACCAAATGCAGTTTCTGAAGAAGGGTGTGGGCTCATACTGTCATGTCCCAGTTTCTCAGCTTGGAGGTCAGGCATGCAGAGCGAGGGAAGAGGGGTGACATTTCCCATCCAATGCAGGCACTAAGGGACACACTGCTTCCACCTCCGGCTCAGGCTCCAGAAGCATCAACCCTGCTTGGCATGGTCTGCAGGTCTGGAAGCACCTCCTGCTCCAGCAGGGAGAAGATGATGAACATCAGAAATTAGGGGGGCAGGAGGAGGAGGAGTAGCCTCAACCAAATTTAAGGGAAATTTACTCTTTGCTGAGAGCAGGCAGCCAAGTAGCAAGCAATGGGTTCATGCTATGCACATTGCTGTGTTCTTTATCAACCCAGACAAGCACCTTCAGTTTTCTGAGGGTGATGGGGTCATCAAACCTCTTTCTATTTAAAATCCCAAACATTGGCAAGGTAAAGGGTCTGTGTTAAGGGCTGTTTCATGTACAGATCCATGGGGAGAGCTGTGTCCCTGTCACCCAGTTCAACCCAAACTCCAGGGCTGCTGCTTAGGGAGGCTGAACCTACCTGAGATGTATGCAGGTAGCACTCACCTGCAGCCACAGCTGTTTGGCCACCTTCCCTGAAGCACCCATGATGTTGCTTAGGGGATGGGGAGACAGTGTGGGCTGTACCAAGCACCCAAGCTGGTCAAATGGAGGCAGGAGGATGGTGTCCCCACTTTTAAGGGGATGCACTCCCAGGAGCAAGCAGCACTGACTGACCCTGGGGCAGCCCACTGGCACCCATCCATCAGGCCTTCACCTCCTCTTTCTCCCACTCTTCTCTAATTTTTATTATTTTACTGTTATTATTATCCAACTCTGCTCATCAGGCTTGAAAACTGGAGCTCAGCTAAAGGATTCCATGCAGAAAATGCCCTAAAATAACCTACTTTTTATCTTCCCTATTTTAAGCAAGAACTAAAGCTTGTTCTGCAGTTTAAACCCCTGGTATGCACATGGAGGAAATGAATTCAGTGTGCTCAGCTGGGACCATTGCACCCGCAGGAAGCCTCAGAGGTTTTTGGTGACAACAGCAAAGACATTCCAGCTCTTCCCAGCTGAACGTGTCCTTCCTCCCTGGTGGGACACAGCACAGCAAGGAGCAGCTGGTCTCTGTGCTACACAGGGATAGAAAAACCTCAGCCAGGCCCTGTGACAGCCTGACTCCTTCCAAGAGCTCCAGCCTAGGATCTGACCCTCCATCTGGCAGGACAGAGGGCAATGCTTATCAAGGACAGGAGTGGCACTTTCCTCCCCTGGGCAGGGCACAGAGGCTGATGGCCTGCAAGCCAACATGACCAGAGACAGCTGCAAGCCCAGCCTGAGCACAGCAGCTCAGCATCAGGGGACCCATGAAGAAGTGCAGAGAGGACAGAGGAGTACAGAGAGGAGCTGGGAAGGAATCTTGGTAAAAAGGTCACTGGAACAAGGTGGAGTCCACACAAGAGACAAGGCCAGAATGGGGCCAAGTCTGTAGATCAGCAATCTGGCTTTACACACACAAGCTCAAAGCCGAGCTTATCTATGTCTGCCCCAACACAGAATGCCACCCATGCCTGAGACAAAAAGGAAACCAGTCACAATGTGGAGAATATCCTCCTTGTCCCTTTTCCCCATCCTCCACTCCAGAATCAATCCTCTTGATGAGCCACCAGAGATGGAAAAAATACAGCAAGTGGAGGATTCCCAGGAGCCATTCCTTGTATCCGATTGTGATCCAGGATGCTGCCCACGTCCCAAGCCCACGGCGTTTCCTCTTGAACAGAAAAAGCTCCTCTTGCCTCTTGCTCCAGGAATCACTGCTGTTTCTTTTGGGCAAAGTGAAGCAGAAGGACCATCCACAAACATCCAGGCCCTACTGACGAATTCACTCCTCCTCAAGAGGTGGCACTTACCTGCACCCACTGTTCAGACACACAGAGAAGTGAAGGTGATGTCCTGGCAAGGTTGATCCTTACCTTATGTACACTTTTGGGATTTTCCAGCCAAGCATAATACATTTCCTCCACATAGTTTGAACTAGTCCCACTCAGAAATGGCTCGGCAGCCACGGGTGCACTGTAGCACCTGAGCTGTTGGAACGTCCTGGGTGCTGCCGGTCTGTGTTGGGAAATTGTCTTTACAGTCTGTGAGGCCGTCAACGGCCTCAGTTTTGCTGCACAAGTCCTTAAGTTAAGCATTTTTGTCCTGTTGCCTTACACACGTTCCTGTTGAGGGAGAACAGAAAAGTGGGTTATTAATTACTGCAGGAGAGCACTGAACAGAGACCACCCCCTCCCCGAGCACGGAGAACTGAGCTTAGGATCAGTTTTTAATTTGGATTAATCCATCCACCCTGTCCCACAGCCAGATCCCTGATGGCTCGGAAATGCAGTTTTTGCTCAGTACACTTGGCATGGCCAGGTCTGCCTCTCCTATCCCTGGCAGCATGGCATCATCACCTCCCCTGTCACAACAGTGCAATGCAAATCTGCTTGGTGGGTACCCAACCCTTGTCTCGAATGAGCCACTGCACACCAAAGCCACCCACAACTCTTGATTTCAGCTTCTTCCATCACTCTCCTTCCCAGGGTGGTCTGGGCTTCCATTTCTATAACCACTCTGCTTGGCCAAGGTTTTCTGCTTAGTTTGCTATGATGTGCACCAGAGTAAAGCTGGTAAGAAACTGTCTACAGGGAAAATTGCTTGCAAAGTAGGGGTACAGTAGTACAAAGCACTTGAGAACTGGGCTCCAAGAAAGACTGCTGCTCCTCAAAAGCCCAGACCCAAGAATAGAAAGGTGAAAGACCCAGAGAGGGGCTCTCCCCTGCTCAGAGAACCCAGAAAAGTAACCCTGAGCTGGTGTGGGACCTCTGAGAGGTCCCACCTTGCAGTTTTCCACATGGGCATGTACTGGGAGGCCTGGGATCAGCCAGGGGGTTTTACACACATCCAACCAACCACAGCAGCCCAAGGAAAGAGCTGGAAATCATCTGAAGGAAGTGCAGGCACTTGGAGCAACTCTTCTTGGAGCTGCCCTTTCCACCCAGCTCCTCCTGCAAGAGGCAGGACCCAAGGCTAGAGGTGACCCAGCTGGCTGGTTTCCATATCACAGACCAGTCCAACGAGCAGCAGCCCAATGGCAAAGCAGTTACCACGGTTCACCAGATTAAAATGAAATTTCACAAGGGACTAGAGAAAACAACACACCATCACACCTAGCAGTTTGCTAGCCAGCCTTCCAGCTGAATCTAGTCCAGAAACTGATCTCTCCCCTGTAGTGACCAACAACAGGACCCGAGGGCTGCTTCAGGGGAGGTTTAGGTCAGATATTAGAAAAAGGCTCTTCACTCAAAGGATGTTTGGACACTGGAACAGCCCCCCAGGGGAGTGGTCAAAGCCTGAGAGTTCAAGAAGCTTTTAGGCTGTGCTCTCAGGCACAGGGTGTGACTCTTGGGATGGTCCTGTGCAGGGCCAGCAGTTGGACTTGGTGATCCTTGTGGGTCCCTTCCAACTGAGCATATTCAGTGATTCTGTAGTTCTGGCTGCCCAGCATGGCAGGGGCTACACTCCCCATTGCAAACTATAAGGTTTTGGTTCAAAGAGTCACTTGTCATTTCCACCCTGCCCACAATAACACCTGGCAAGAAAGGCCAGCAGGTGCAGGACCACAAGTGCCACAGCACTGGGGATTCTCCCAATTCACCCTCATCAGATCTACACAGCAAAACACACACTGTTATTTTTCTGAAAGGCTAAGAAAGTCAGGGATGTTCAGCTAGAGAAAAGAAGGCTCCAGGGAGTCCTTAGAGACCCTCACAGTCCCTAAAGGGGCTCCAAGAGAGCTGAGGAGGGACAAGAGCCTGGAATGACGGGACAAGGGGGAATGCCTTCCCACTGCCAGAGAGCAGGGTTAGATGGGATATTGGGAGGAAATTATTCCCTGTGAGGGTGGTGAGACCCTGGTACAGGTTGCCCTGGATTCCTGGAAGTGTCCAAGACCAGAGTGGATGGGGTTTGGAACAACCTGGGGTAGTGTAAGGTGTCCCTGCTTATTGGGGGGTGGAACTGGATGATCTTTAAGATCCTTTCCCACTCAAAGCATTCCATGATATTTCAGAGAGCAAACTGAATCTGGTGCCAAAGCACAGGCATGCATATGGCAGGGAAAAAGCTTTAGGCAGAAGTAGCATCATCATCATCATCTCCAGTTTCATATCCAGTTTTGGTGCTGTCACTCAGCAGCATCCCGTGACCTCTCTGGAAAACAGTGAGGTTAATGCCAGAGTTTGACGCAAAGTGAGCAGAACTAGCTGCTCTTTGAAGATCTCTTGCAGGAAAGGTTAGCTAGGAGCCTGGACAGAGACAGGCAAGCTTGGAGCTGGGATGATTGCAAGTTGGATCAAAGTAGAGAACCAGAAGCAAGGACATAGGAAACGAAGTCTGAGATAAGGGATATCAGGGTCACACAGGAATGCAAAGGTCACACTGGGAGTGACGCCTGAGGAGCGTGCAGAGGGGCAGCCAGCCACAGCCCAAACCTCACCAAAAGGTCATACCTCAGGAATGCCCACAACAGATGACGGCTGGAGCGCGCCAATAAGCAGATTAAAGTGCTAAATGTGACCCACCCGCAGCCGGGATGGGGACGGCGGCCCAGATGGCAGGTGCTTGGTAAGGACTGCGACTTAGCAATACTTTCTAGGCTAAAAACAGCACAAATTCCACCTTCCAGGAAGCAGCGGGGCCAGCGCCACCGGCTGTAGGCACAGTTGATCCAGCACCGGGCCCGCGGCAGGCGAGGGCCTCAGAGCGGGCGGGGGCCGGGGCAGACCCTCCGTGTCCGCTGCAAGGCCGACCGCGGCCCAGCAGAGCCCTCCAGAGATGTCGGGAGGCGCCGGGGGCACGGGCGGTACTCCCGGAGCCGGCGGACAGACCGGAGCGGCCTCGCGAAGGGCCCGGGGGGGCGTGAGGCGCCCTGAGGCGCGCGGGAAGAGGTAGCGGGACCCCCCCCCCCCCCCCCCGCCCCGCCCCCGACAGAGCGCCAGGCCCGCCGCCGCCCGGGCTCCGCGTCCCTCGTCGTCTATAGGTCCGAAGAGAACAGCCGAGCCCTCCCATTGGCCGCAGGGCTGCCCGTCTCGCCGCAGTCCCGCCCCCCCTCTCGCTCCCCTCCTCCCAGGCGCCCGGGCGGCGCCAAGGACACCGGGGCGCGACCGCGGGCTACCGGCCCGGCGCGGCCCCCGGCGCGACCCCCGCCCCGCTGCGTCCCCGGCTGCGTCCCCGGCCTGCGTCCCCGGCCCTCCCGCCCGGCTAGGTCCGGCCCCACCGTCCAGCCCAGCCGCGGAACTCACCGGCGTGTCCGTACGCCCCGCTCGTGGTCCCGGCTCTGACAGCGGCCCCGACCGCCGCTCCCGCCCCGCCTCGCCCCGCCTCTCCCGTGCGTCACCACGTCGCGTCACCGCGCCCCTTCTGCCGCTCCGATCCCGGCCCAATGCGTCTGCGCCGGCCGGCGTGCAGCGGTGGGGCGAGGCCGGGGCGGGGCCCGAGGGTCGGTGTACGGCCCGGGGACCCCCGCCGTGGCCGGGAGCTCTCACCACAGCCGGGACACCTTGTATGGCCCGAGGGCCGCTGAACGGGCTGGGGACCCCCGGCATGGCCGGGGAACTCTCACCACAGCCGGGACACCTTGTATGGCCCGGGGACACCCACCGTTGTTCATGGCTCTCAGCCTTCATCGTGGCTTGGTGACTCTCACCATGGCTTCAGGACCCCAACCGTGCCCTGGGGGCCTCTGCCATGCCTAGGGACGGCCACTGTGTCGTGGAGAACCCCTTGCTCTGGGGCACCTCAGGCTTTTGGGGATATCCAGCCACGTGGGTGCTCTGGGAACTCTGCTTTTCTGGCAATTTCCTGGCAGTGAGTCATGGTGGTCCCAGTCTCGGGCACGGGAGTGTGCAGGGCTGGATGGCACTTTCAGGAAGTGAAATGGGTGCCAGGAAAACACCCCAAAAGCCCGAGTCCACGCAAGCCTGGCCACACACATCCGTGGCCCTCCCAGCATGGTGCAATCTCCGGCACACCAATGGACGTGAGGATGAGGAGGGCCCCTGAAGGCCATGTCTCTGAAGGCCATGTCCCCAGGGTGGTATGAGTAGGCACAAGAAACTGAGCAGACAGCAGAGTCCTGCACCCAACTGGTGTTGGGGCAGTGCAGACAAGAGGGGTGGCAGAGGAGGCACAGCTGGCTGTGGCAGCAGAGGTCTGGGCAGTACGGGAGGAAGCTGTGGCGAAATGGTGGAGAGGCAGCGCTTGCATCACTGGCCACGTCCAGGACATCCACAGTCCTAGCCCTGACGGTGTCGTCACAGCTGGGCTGGGGCTGGTGCTGGGACTGGGGTCGGAACTGGCTCTGAGTGACTCCAGGTTCCTGCTGGGTCAACCAAATGGCAGATTGGTACATGGTCACAGGCCCCACCCATCAATGCCAAACTCCCCTCTGCTCTCTGCCCCACACACCAGCCCTGGAGCATCCTTTTGCTCTGCCCCACAACCCAGCTCTAGATCATCCCCTGCTCTGATATCTGGTCCTGGAGTATCCCCTGCTCTGCTCCATGCTCTGCCTGGAGCCCCTTCAGCCCCCCTCAGCCCTCCAGTCTCAACAGAGAATTGGGCAAACCTAGATGTTGCAAAACCTGGAAATCCCACTCTGACGGCACTTCCTTCTACAAGCTCTTGAAAACCAGCCACGCTGATGATCCAAGCAGCACCGCAGGCAGGACAGGCAGGAGCAGGCAAGCAAGTGCCTCAGAAGTTGGCAGGAGCTGTGAAGTCTCAGCCCAGGACTCTGCAGTCAGTGGCAGCAATGGCATTCGTCCCTGATTTGGACACACTGGAGAGCAGCAGGTAAGAATAGACATGCCAGAGAGGACTTTGGGGATGTGATGCTGCATTCCTGAACCTGACTTCACCACGTCCCTTTGCCTTTCAGCCTGAACGAGGAGACGTTGTATGGCCCCAGCTGTCTGTGCCCGCAGAAGGTAAGGCTGTGGTGGTGGGAGTGGTGGGGTCCATGTCGCATGGAAGCCAGACTCTCACCCTACATCCCCTTTCTTCCCTAGAAGCCCTGGCTGGACTTGGAGGGGACATCACCTGGGGTGGGCATCCAGGTGACAGTGACAAAAGGACCCCTTTCCAGGACCTTTCGCCAGGCTGCCATCCTGGTGGTGGCTGTGACCAAGCTCCTGAAGCAGCCGGCACGCAAGGACTTTGCTGACAGTGACCTTGGCAGCTTCTTGGATGATATTTTCGGTATGAGGGTGATGTCAGGGCTGGCACCCCAGGCAGAGGGTATTCTTGGGGGACATTCTTGGACCTGGGAGCAGCATCCTCCTGACTGTCTCTCTCCCCACAGAGCCCGTCTCCTTCCAGTGCATCAAGGGCAGTTATACCAGGGCACCCGTTTTCCGCTACACTCGCTCCCAGTCCTTCGACATCCTGGACATTGACCACAAGTGCTTCGTACTGGAGTCACCCACCCAGCTGGTGGCCCTGCACCTGCAGGGACCTTCTGCTGGACAGAAAGGTGAGAGCATATGCTCCCATCCCAATGTCCCTGTCTCCAAACCCTGGACCACCCAGGAGCCGCCCTACAACCCCAGGAGCACCCCTTTACCTGTCCCTTCTCTCTGCAGTGAAGCTCAACATTGCTCTGTACCGTCCCCGGTCATCGCAGGGTGCTCCAGGCTCTGGGAGGGTGCCAGTGGCCTTGGGCATCAAGGGCTACCAGCTCTACATGTCATGTGTGATGAGTGGCACCAAGCCCGTGCTGCAGCTGGAGGTGAGCAGGGGGTCCCAGCAGTCTGCCCTCTGTGGGGCTGGGGGCTCCATTCCACCTTTGTTTTGGTTCAGGGCAAATTTTGGAGAGAACTTTTAATTTTTAACTCATAAAGTCAACCTATGGACAACCTTGACCACCATTTCACCCCTCTGGCTGCAGGAAGCTGACATCAGGAGGGATATTGAGAGCGTGGAGCTAACCCGCTTCATCTTCTACCGCCTGGACAGCCCAGCTGAGGGGACCACACGCTTCGAGTCAGCTGCCTTCCCCGGCTGGTTTGTCTGCACGTCCCTGCAGCCCCGCCAGCCCGTGGGCATCACCAACACCCCAGACCAGGTGAACATCGCTACCTACGAGCTGAGCGGGCGCTGAAGACCCTGCACCAACCCAACCCAACCGGCAGTCACCGGTTTTCAGGCTGTATGTACTAAGTACAACCCCCAGGACACAACCCCTCTCCCCATCTATTTCATGTGAAATAGCAGCTCTGGGCCCCATGGGCTTGAGCCATCCCAGTCTATATTTATTTATTTATTTATTATTTATTGTATCTGCCCATTGCTTTGGTACTTACTTGTTGTGCCCCCTTATTCATTTTTGCTTTTAACTTGTATGTGGATGGAGGTGGAAATAAAAAGTTTTCTAGGACAGCATGGCTCACCTCATTGCTCGTGGGGAATGGGATTACAGATGAGAAAATCCTTCTGCTTTGGCTGCTTTTTGAGTGAAAATCCAGGGCGTGGGGAGCCACCCCACAGCCCAGGGACCACCCTGACCCATTCAGGACCCTCCACCACTCTGTCTCCATGCCCACACCACAGCTGGGAGGCAACTGAGGTGGGCATCCTATGGTGGATCCCTGGCAGCTGCCTGAAACTGTCACCTCTGCCCCAGCTATGGCCAGCAAATGGCATGGTGGGCCACAGTGCAGCAGGACAATGAGTGGCGTAGCATTACAAGGCATGGCATGATATCACACAGTATCATGTGGTGCACTATATAATACAATGTCACATCACACCATGTCTTATCATGTGGAACAGCATGGTGCAGTATAGCATGGTGTGCTTGCATGGTATTGCACGGCATTGCATGGCGTGGTATGGCATTATGTGGCATGGCATGGCAGAGCATGGCATGGCATGGCACGGCCAGATGTGGCACAGCATCACACACCATGCCATGGCAGTGTCAAAAATAGGTTAGAAACTGTTGTAAATAGTTGATAGATTGTTAAGCATGTGCTGTTAGTTTGGTTATTATATTGTGCACGGGGTTAAAAGGGTAGTTGTAAGAAATATAGTACTCACCGTACCATAACACACCTCAGTAAAGTGCACCACGAGCCAGCCTGGACAGAACTGTAATGGGCCAATCAAGCGCCTTAAAACTTCATGCAAATGAAGGATCCAAACAGAAACCAATCCAAACGGACAAAAACAGGATAAAAAGGGGCATCTGAGCCAGTGAATCCGTGCCGCTCCACCTGGAACATCGGGGACATCGCTGCTCAAACAAACCCAGCGCCAGGGCTGCAGCATCCTCGACGGGAACGCTCCTGCTCGGCCCGCAGGCCATCATGCTTTAGGCCTTGTTTTAAATTATAATAAATGCTGAAATCCCTTTAGTCCCGGGCGCGTGTCCCGTTTCTAACAGCACGGCGTGGCGCGGCCCGGTGCGGCACGACACGGCCCGTCACGGCGCGGCATCTGTCACCGCGGGCAGCGCCCCGGGCCGGCCCCGCCCACCCTGCCCAGCCAATCACGGAGCCACGGCCGGCGCCTGGCTCCCCATTGGTCGCTTTGAAGAAGGCGGTGGCTAATAACGGCGGCGCGGCAGGTGTCGGGAGTGCCGGTGGTCGTTCGGCGGTGGCGCCCGGGATGGAGCCGGCGGGTGAGGGAGCCTCGGAACGGGGTCTGAGGGAGCGGGGCGGCGGGTGAAGGAGCCTCGGAACGGGGTCTGAGGGGTCCCGGTACTGGCGGAGGAGAACGGAGCTATGCGGACCTGCGGACCCCGGGGGGGCGGGTACCTTGTGGGGAGGCCCGAGTTCTGTGGGAGCGCTGGACTGGAGGCGGCACAGATGGGCCGGTGGGGAGCTGCTGAGGGCGGGCGGTGTGAGTAATGATGTGTGAATCCGCGGCAGGTGCCCACAAAACGGGCCCAGGGACGCGGTCTGGGAGTAGTGGGAGTGTGCTGGAGGGTCGTGCTGCTCTTGGGCTCAGTGGAAGCCTTTCCTTCTGCAAACTGAGCCCTGCACAGCTGAGGGGTTGAGTGGCATCATACTGTGAAGGTCAGGAAGCTTAAGTGGCAACGAGTCTCTGGGCACTATCATGTGCAAGGGAGTTTCTGGGAACAGCATTGCCAGGCTCCCCAGGCAGGGAGGTCGAGAGGTGTGCCATGTAGCGTTTGAAAGTAACAGAAATCCAGTGTCATGAGTTCTTTGAGTACTGAGACTGTCCTGTGTGCCCTGCATTTCCTGCCATCTCTTTGCAGCGCAACGGAGGAGCCAGCTGCAGAACTGCCAAGTAGCCAAGGAAAGGCTGAAATGCTCAAGTGCCAAGTAAGTTAGGAGGATGTTGGGCTTGGATGAGATGATATGCAAAAGTCTGAGGTATAGCTGGCTCTGCCCACTGGCCAGTGTCTACCTTCTCTGGCCTGTGTACAAAGAACCAGCTCCTGTCTAGGCTCTGCCCCCGCAGCACCTTAGTACCAGTCTGTAGTTATGCGAATTTTTAACATGTTCCTCTCTCGGGGCAGCCCGTGATGAATTATTTACATTTCTTTCTTAATCTAATTGGTTTTACAAAACTTCAACTAGGTTTTGGAGGGAGTCTATTATAGCATTTTCCTCACTTTTTTGCTTAAAGCGAGTTTCTATGGCTGCTGTGAGGCAGGCTCCCAAAACTGAGCAGAGGATGGTTTTATTTGTGCCCAGTTTGAATTTTGTTTCATGTTGCAAAGAAGATATTCTATCAATAACATTTTCTAAGTTAAACCAATTGCAGTTTGCCCATTCTTCTCCTCCTGGAGAAGGTGTGGCATTGTATTTAGTAAGCAAAGCATAAAATTCAGCATCACCTTTTGCACTGAAGTTTGTAGTCATTTTGTGAGGGGACCAAAGCTACACCAGGGAGTTAATTGTAAACTTAAGCTACACAAATCACACAGCCTTTCCTGTGTCCCCTTGCTTCCCTGGGTAGTTGAAGAGACAGAATCTGCTGGGAGGCTCTGTGTGGTTACATCAGGTTTGTCTCTTCCTTCCCAGAAAGTGTATACACATGCACACAAACGATTCCTTTGTGAGGGGACCAGAACCTACGGCAGGGGAAAGCCACTCAGCCTTTGCTGCACCGCCCCTCACTCCCCTGGCTGTGAGGGACAGAATCTGTCTAGGAGGCTCTGTGTAGTTGCATCAGGTGTCCCTTCCTTCCTAGACAGTCCAGGTACACACAAATACAACAGTAACAGTTACCCCCGTTTTGCACCGAGAGATTTTTTGTGCCAATTCCGGAGACAAGAGCACTCAATTGAGCATGAGATTTGCTTTTTAACACCTGCAAATCCCTCTGGCTACCAGAATCCTGTCCGTGACGCCAATTAATGTCACGACCCGTCCTAGTGAACGGGTAACGTGGTGGTTCATAGGAGTGATCTCCGGGTGCAAAAAAACCGACACGGTACAAGGGGGTTTGCAGCGATAATCAAAACAATTGCAGTTTTATTGAAATAACCACAGCAAAAATGAGATAGAGGGATTAAGGGAGAGAAAAAGATAGAGAAAGGGGGGGGGGGGGGATATAGCTACCAACGTAGAGACCAAGTCCTTTGGTCCAGTCGAGGATCCGCCTGTTATGCTGGGGAGATCTCAAAGTCTCTAGCTAACTCAGAGGTTTTTATTATGGAAAATTGTGAGGGGGGGGGGAACAGATACAATAAGGAATAGATGTGACAGGTAGTCCATGTTCTCAGCAGTAAACGAGAGCCATTGTGTTCTTGGTCCAGTGGTCACAACCTGCAGGCAAACATCTCGCTTTGGTCAGCTTGCCTCCCCCACACAGCTGCCCCGGGCTGGGGGTTTCAGTCCCAGTTCTTGGAAGGAGGAGAGGGGCGTTCTCAGTCCTTGATGGAGAGGCTTCTTACATCTCAGTCTGTCTGTCACGGTGCTTGTAAAACAGGTGAGGGTCTTCTGTGGGAGACCACCCGAAACTCAGGAGAAGTCCAGCCAGGCCGAGAGGAGGGACAGCTTCCAAAGCTATTGTTGCAAACGGGGCACGTTGCTCCCTTCTTAGCATACAGCAAACAACACCTGTGAAAACAAATAGCTTAACACTGTGCTTTCAGGTCTCAGGGCCTTTGGCGTGTGACTTTCTCCTTCAGAGCCAGAGAATCTAGACGGGGGGGTCTTCTCTTCAGTGGTCCCCCAATGACAATTGTGAGGCAGATGAGGGAAAATTCCGGCACACTCCACAGAGAGAGCCAGCTTTGCCATGACTGGTCATTAATTCCAAACATCCACACGAGACCAATCATGGATCCACCTGTTGCATTCCACAGCAGCAGATAACCATTGTTTACATTTTGTTCCTGGTGCCTCTCAGCTTCTCAGGAAGAAAAAAATCCCAAGAAAAGGATTTTCATAAAAAGATGTCTGCAACAGGCTTGTGTTGCTTTTCTGTTGCCACACAAAAGAAAAAGAATTAATAGTATGTGGTACTATTCCTTGACAGGTTTTTGATTTCTGAAAGCTACTCCTAAGCTCCTGTGTCTGAGACAAGCAGCAGTGGGTTAGATACTTAATTCTTTCTGCTTTTCTTATGGCTGATAAATAACCTGATAACTTGTTGGACTTTTACAGACCCTTTTTAAAGGACTGGACTAATCGCCTGAATCCATCCTTAGAACCAGTCTCTAAACTCAAGCATGTAAGTAGGAAGCTTTTGAATCTTTCATGCTTTAAGTGAGTGGTTGCTTAAAGAATCACTGGCAAAGGCAAAAGCAGGTTTAATATAAAAGTTTAATATTAAAAGAAAGCACAACAAAATTCATTGTCAAGCTTCACTCTGCTTACTGGATGGTTAAAGCACATAGAGAAAAAGCAAGCTAAAATCTAAAATCAATCAATCTGAAACCAGAACACAAATGTTCCTCCAAGTACAGCAAATGTGAGAGTTTGCTGGCTCTGAGAAGCCCCACTCAGCAGGAGATGCTGGTCACAGCCCACAGCAGTCCAAGAGAGCTCAAGAGGTCTCACTGGGGATCACTGCTTATAGGGTCACAAGAGAATGTACTTTAGTCATAATAATTTTTCATCCTGGCTGCAATTCAGAAAACTTACTTTGAAAACCACATCCCCAAATCAGGGTCATGAGTTCCTGACTCCAAATGGGGGACATACCACAGATTGCTAAATAGCTGTCAATGAGTCAACTAGCTGTTTTTCAAAGGAGTTTAGCTTAGTTAGGAGTTTCAGTTTAGGAGACTGCTCCTTTGCCCATGTCCTGGTGGCTGTTGTGTTATTGTTCTGTTGACAGCTGCTTTGTCATGTGGTAATCACATATCCTCTTAACAGAGAGGCGTAACTCTCCCAGAATTTTCCTGGGAAGCTGTGAGAAAGCTGTCTTAATTTGAGAGGAAGTGAGTTTTTTGGGATGCTGTGGTCAAACCAATAGGTGCTCAGATTTGAATATTGGCACCTGGTGTGGCCACTGAGGACATGGATACGCCTCTGAGAACACAGGGGGTTAAAAGCAGAGAACTCCCAGGAAAGCTCTCTTGGTCGGTCAGGGAAAGGTTCAGAGCTGCCCTGCCCGGCTGCCGGCTGGCAGGGGAGGGGAAGCCAAGCGGCCGGGTGAGGTAGGCCAGGCCTTGGACAGAGAAGGGAGGTGAAGAGGCCCTTGAGGATGGAAGGGTGGAGGAACATAGGAGAGTCATTGGGCAGCCATCCCCCACCAGGAGAGAGGAGAGAGAGGAGAGAGAGAGAGAGCTGGTGCCTGTGCCACCTTGAAACGTGATAGCAGGCTGGCTGAGAAGGAGAAGGGGGGATGCGCTCGGCAGGGCAGCAGTGGGAGTTCTGGACAGGCAGAGCCTGAGGTTTTTAACCCTTTTCTTGGATGATGGAAACCTTACAAATGCTGATCCTCCTCCTGAATGAGAAGAGAGATAGGGATGAATAGCAGGAAATGAGCAAGTGTGATGCAAGTTAGTGCAAGTGAAAGATGTCCGAGAGAAGTTGAGAAGAATTCTAGGTGGCAGGAGATGACGGAGTGGCCTTTGGCTGGACTTTTCTTGTATAGCCATGGATAGAACCGTGTTTCCTGTGACACAGAGACTGCATCCAGGGGGAGGCAATGGCTCAGAGCCAAGAGAGTTCAGTGTTGAGACCCCTCGGCCCCAGGGGGTGAAATCTGGGGGGGACAGGTGTCCCGAAGGTGAGAGACTGTGCTCTTTTTGGAACTGGACAAAGCACCCTTAAAAGGAAAACCCTAGAAGAAGCTCTGGTCCATGTGCAGTGGTGAGAGCACTGGACATGGAAGGAAGATGTCAGGATGGCAGATGTTCTCCGGGCAGTGCCACAACTGACATGGAAACACAGAAAGTTTCAACTGTGTTTCTTGGGGAAGCCTACAGCACAAGAAGGACTCCTCTCCTCTTAATGAACTGAGAATTGATTATCTGAAGGGTGGTGATGGACTGAGAGTTAGTGATCTGAGGGGTGGCAACTGAATTGAGATTCCAAGGTTTTGTCTTACTGTGATGCATTGGGAACTTGGGAGGAGGAATGTTTGGAAGGTTTTCATCCTGAGTTTTGTTTGTTTCTTTTATATAACCACCAGGCTAAGGAAGAGCCAGCTCTGGATAAATTCAGGAAAGCCCTGCCAGAATCAAGGAGCATGTCACAAAATACAAATAACAGAACTCAGCCATTGCAGCCCTCTCAGTCCCTTCCTGCTTCTTCTAATTTGATGCATAAATACCCAGGGACAAAGCAAGGAGAAAGTACTGCTGTGAGGCAACCTGGCACAACAGCAGGGGGAAGTCTTAAGCAGCACAGCCAGCCTCCCCCAGTGAGAAGATTTCCCACCAAGCCTCCCACCTTGGGCAAGCCCCAGGGGACCACAAACCTGAAATCAAACCTGAACCCAGGTGTCACTTTACCACGGCCAAGGCCCACAGTTAAAAAGGTAACAGACAGGAAGGACATGAAGGTGGTGGCTCCTGGACACACGGCAGCATCCCAAGGGACAGGTCACAAAAACCAGTCTCACAGCATACACAACTCCAAAACTCATGTCCTTGAGGATGAGTTGAGAAGCAGGAGAGATCAGCTTAAACCAGAGCTGCCGAAGGCAAGTGGCATGCACTCTAGGCCCGTTCCAAGGACTCCATCAGCTGCAGATCGTAGGTAAGGGGCAGCTCTGAGTGAGCCAGCACGATCCTGCTGGAAATGGAGTCCAAAGTCTTTTATGAGCAAAAGCTTGTGGGGAGGTTGATGCCCTGAAAAAGGGGTTGGGGATAATGTTGGGTGGCACCCTGGGTTTCTCTCCCACCAATTCAGTAAGTGCAAGGAGAGTGTGTGGCCACTCTCCTGCTTCAGCCTCAAGGCTTCGGCTTGAGTGTGATTTCCTCTCCCAGTCTAGCGCTCAGGTGTGTTTCTGAGATAGATATACTGATTCTTTTTAAGCAGCTGAAGTTGGCTAAAGGAAGACTCCAAGGAAAAACAGCCAGCTCTTGCCAGGCTACTGTCTGCTGTGGTAACTGTGATTTCTCTGTCCTTGGACAGGAAACAGCTGGAGGAGTGGTTGGCAGCCAAAGGCAGGACATACAAGCGGCCGCCGATGATTCTGCTTCAGAAGCAGGCGGTGATACCATCCTGCAGAAAGGTCAAGCCAACAGAGAAACAAGAGAATCCAGAGCAGCACTGCCAAGTCGAGATAAACAACATATTAACTGAGTGCCCGAAGCTCATTGAGGCGGTGAGAATAGGGAAGGAGCTGCTTGAATGAGCTTCTCCTCTCCTGAAGCATGCCAGGGGATGAGGGCCATGTCCCTCCAGTAGCTAAGAGGGGTTGGGAACAAGTGTTCAGTGGCAAGAGGGGAAACATAGGAAAATACAAGTGCTCATAAAGTTATGGGTAGGCCAAAGGCAGGCAGTGAGCTGTGCTGACTGGGAGAAGGGAGAGACCAGACCAACACTGACTTCTAGCCCTGCTCCAAGGTTTACTGGCCCCAATTATGCCAGCACTGGAGTCTATCCTTTGACACCCCTCTGGAATACTAGACCAAATAATCCAAGGGGAAGATAGAGGCAGGGCAGTTTTTATCTGCCACAATTATGTAGGAGATTTGCAAAGCCAGACTTTTGAGGGCCTCCTCCTGGAGAGTGCTGTGAGCTGTGGTCAGGCACGGTCTGCTTCCTGGTGCACACACTCATCCATGCCATGGACACCTTTTCTTCAGACCCTTACCCTTCTCCTTGCAGGGTGTCCATGCAGAGGAGATCTCAACAGTGCTGTCCCCTTGTGCTCCAGGCAGAGAAATTTGCCAAATTCTGGTTCTGCCAAGCAAAGCTGCTGGCCCGGATGGCCCCTTTGATGTGTTGCAGCTGTACAGAGAAGCAGTCAGCGCTGGGGCTGAGGTGACTGTTCCCTGCCTCTGCTCTGGAAGGCTTCCACAAGATCCAGGGGACAGGTTTTAGAATGAGTTTAGCAGCATTAGTCACTGGTGAAAAAGTAATTTAGAGCTGCCAGTCCCATTCCATGCTGCAGGATGTGCCCATGCAGGGTGGGCACCTGGCCAGCTGTGCTGGGTGCTGATGGATCCCACTGGGCAAAGGGGAATACTGCAGCCTCTTCCTGTCCTCAGCACAGGCTGAGCAGCAAAAGCCTTTCCTCCCATTCATCTCTAACTCTTGTCTCCATTTGTCATGGTTTGACGCTGGTGTAATGCCAGTGCCCCCCATGAAACTACAATCTCCCTGGTTTCTGCTGTGAGATGTGACCAGGAATAAGCAAAGCAGGCTCCCACTTAGAAATAAAGAAAACTTCTTCCCTTCATGTCCAGTGCTCTCACCACTGCACATGGACCAGAGCTGCTTCTAGGGTCGTCTTTTTAAGGATGCTTTGTTGCGATCCAAAGGGCACCGTCTCTCCTTTGGGACACCTGTCCCCGCCAAATTGCACCCCCTGGGGCCGAGGAGTGCCAACACTGAACCATCTTGGTTCTGAGGCATTGCCTCCTCCTAGATGCAGTCTCTGTATCCCAAGGAAACATGGTTCTGTCCATGCCTATACAAAAAGAGTCCAGCAAAAGCCACTCCATCATCTCTTCCCACATCTCTCACTTGCCCAGACCTTCATCACACTTGCCCATTTTCTTCTTCATCTTCCACTCTGTCTCTCTTCTAGGAGAGGTTAATGTTCTGTAAAGTTTTCATTGTCCAAAAAGGGGTTAAAAGCTCCCACAAGCGGCCAAGCACCTTCTCACTGCACCCCTCCTTCTTCTCCTTCTCAGCTGTGCTGCCAGCACATGTTTATCAAGTTTCAAGGTAACACAGTCACAAGCACAGGCTCTACTCTGTCTCTGTCTGCCAAGGGGGAAGGGGGCCTGCCCGATGGCTCCCGGTGTCCCTCTCTCTTCCACCCCCGGGGTCAGGCCTACCTCTCCCGGCCACATGGCTTTTCCCCTCCGCCCGCCCAGCCAGCAGCTGGGCCGGGGCAGAGACCCAAACTCTTCCCTGCCAGAAACCCAAGAGAACTTCCCCCGGGAGTGCTCTGCTTTTAACCCCTGTGTTCTCAGAGGCGTATCCAGTGGCCACACCAAGTGCCAATATTAAAATCTGAAGACCTATTGGTGACCACAGCATATCCCAGAAAACCTACTTCCTGTCAAACCACGACGCCATTCCCATGCCAGACCTGCCCTGACCCATGTTCTGCTTTTCCTGCAGCCAGTCGAAGAGCTCAGACAAACTGCTTTCAATATTTTGAAGGATGCAGGCCAAAAACTGGAAGGTAACCTGAGCATTGTGGGGTTGATGAGCATGGGCAGGGGTGCTCCTTGCTGTTGCCAGCCTGGAGGCAACACAGTTTACAGTCTGTCCCAGCACCTCGTGTCCCTCCTAAGGAGTGTGGTGAAAGTCTGGAATCCTGATCTGAAAAATGGGACACTGTTCTTCTGCCTGGGCTAGGGAGGGTCCTGGCCCTGCAAGCCTCTGCAGGCAGGCACCCTGCCCCTGTCCAGAGTGACGAGGTGTAATCCATAGCCAGTGCTGCAACTGTGCTGCCCTTTTCCTTTTGTGCCAGGAGAAAAGGCAGAGGAACCCACTCCTCAGGAGCCTACCACACCTTGTCCAGCTGAGAGGCATCCCATAGCATCAACTCCAGGCCTGGTGGGGAGGTGCATGACCTCCCTCCCCCCCTCAGTCAAGTTACAGGTTACATCTGCATCCAGGTAAGGCTGAACCTCCTGCTCCAGGCAGCACACACCCTTCCATGCCAGTGGTCCTCTGCAGGATTTACCCAAGGCTCTTCTCTCCACAGAGGAAGGGAATTCCTGGAAGGCCCAGAATTGAAATTTCTAACACCCGTCCGGCGCTCCCTGCGGACTGAGAGGGCTCGGAGTCGCTACCCAGAGATGCTAAAGGACCATGACCCTGTGGTGTCATCCCTCAGTGAAATCCTGGATGCTGAGGAGGGGACTCTCTTCTTCTTCCGGAAAAACAAAGCTTTACCAGAAGTGACAGAGCTGGAGGGCTTGAGTTCATATCCCCCCAAGAGCACCTGAGGGTTCCCAGCAGGAGCAGGCTGCCTTGTACACATTCCCCTGACTGCTCTTTCTGCCCCTCAGATGTAGGGGGGAGGGTTTGGCACAGAATAAGTATGTATCAAATATCTAAATTTTGTTTTAAATAATAAATGCATGTTTATTAAACTTTGCAGTGGAGATGTGCGTGCCTACACTTGGAGCAGGCAGCAGCACAAGGTACCAGGCAAGAGACCGGCAAGGGGATTGGCAGGTGCTGGGAACAGTGACCACACTGCAGCTGTGGAAGGTGGGGGAGCCCTGCTGTCACCCACCCGGCCCCAGCAGGCAGTGCTCCTGGCCCCATCATGCTCTTCTCCTCCTCTCTCCCAACCTCAGCCTTGGCTCAGCATCTCCATTGAGCCACGGATCCGTGATTTTGGCCCAAAAGAAAGGATCGCAAAGTGCTTGATCAGAGACAGGGAGTCTCATGAGAGTTATCAGATTCCTCCACACAGAAACAACTGCCTGTTCATCTGTGGAATGTTGCTTCCCCGTTTTTAAGGAAAACCCATTCCTCAGCAGGCTCCCACTCCAAGAGACAGTCTGCTGTGTTGGGAAAACCCATCCCTTACTCAGTTCTCAGCCTCCCGGGGTCAATGCCCGCGATCCCAAGGGGACAAACGGCGCGGGGCACAGTCAGCGTTACCTCACTCCGGAGGGCGAGAGGCGTCCGGTGGCGAGGGGCGGCGGGGCCGCGCGGCTCGGGCCATGCTGCGGTTCCACGCGGGCTCTGCAGGGCTCGCCGTTGAGTCAGGGACGGAGCAGAGACTCCGCTCGGCAGAGGTGGAGTATCATAATCCGAGGCGCTGGATGGCGGGAACGGTGCGGCTTTTATAACCCGACTCGCTAAACCAAGGCTGGATTGGTTCTGGAGTAAAAACCTCTCACACTATTGGTGAATTAGGAATAGCACACTCTGGAAAATTGTATCTGTAAACAACATGTGCAGAAAGAGAGATAATAATTCTTTTAATTATTTTATCTAAGTTTTCTCACAGCTTCCCAGGAAACTCCTGGGGAGTTATAATCTCTGTTCAGATTGTATGTGATTACCACACCTCTCCCACCGATTCAGTACATGCAAGAAGAGTGTGTTTTTAAATATCTAAATGCAGGTTTAAATATGGAACTTTGCAGTGGAGATGTGTGTGGGCTAGTGAGTGCTGTGGAGACAGCAGCTGTGTCTCCTGGGATTGTGTCCCCCAGGAGTGCCCTCAGCTCCCCTGCCATGACACACACTCTGGTTCTCCTGCTGCAGAATGCTCTCAGTTGGATTGCAATGTGCAGGCACCTCCCAGTGTCTGGAAGCAACGTCCTGAGCAATTTGCTCTGGAACTGCCCTGTGCCCTACCTGGACACACCTGTATGGCCCCTCCTGAGAGGGATATCTGCAGCCCCGGCGTCTGAGGCACAGGTGGTGGCAATGGCTCTGCCGGAGGAGCTGGGGACCCTGAAGTGCCCCCAGCAGCTTCTGTGCAGAGACTGGCAGCAGCACCAAGGGTTGAGGAGGACCTTGGGGTGCAGCAGGCCAGGCACCAGCTCCCGGACATGGTTGGGGTCTGGGGACTGATGAGCCCTGTAAGTGCACTCAGGCCCCCACTGGTGCTGTCCCTGCACTTGGAGCAGGCAGGAGCAAGAGACTGGCGAAGGGATTGGCATGTTGGGACCCATCCTGGCCACCCTTGTTGGTGCTTGGCACCAACCGTGGTGCATGGAAACTGTCATTGCCACTTTGTTATCTTACTGTAAAACTTTCCTACCCTCTCTCTGTGATCTCCCACGGGCAGCTCCTCACAACGGTGACTCCTTTTCTCTTTCTTCTGCATGGCCAGCTGACTCCTTCCTGTCCTTCAGCACAGCTAACAAACTCCAACTCTCCTCTCAACTAGCTAACCTACTCTTTTTTAACAGTCACCCTTATTGGACACAGCTGTGGCCAATTAAGGGCAGGCCTGTTCCTACTCTTTGGTAATTAGTACAGCTGCAACTTGTCAGGGGTGCGATTGCCTTCAGCACTGTCTCTATTCTCTATTCTCCAACCCATCTTCCCACACTGGCAGGTGCTCTCTGCTGGGAACAGTTACCACACTGCAGCTGTGGAAGGTGGGGGAGCCCTGCTGTCACCCACCCAGCCCCCGCAGGCAGTGCTCCTGGCCCCATCACACTCTTCTCCTCCTCTCTCCCAACCCCAGCCTTGGCTCAGCATCTCCACTGAGCCAGGGATGCGGGCAGAAGTCTCAGAGCAGTTCTGGCACGGGGTGGCTCTGCTCTGTGGAGTGCTGCTGGCCTGGCCCCTCTTCAGAGCTGGGGATAGCTCGGGGCTGCCACCTTCTCCCTAGGGGCTTGTGCTTGCCCTAGCTGCTGGATGAGGACTGGGGGACTGCCCTTTGCCCCCAGATCTCAGGTGCAGGGACAAAACAGTTTTCCTTTAAAACCAATTTTATGTCTCTGCAGTGCCAGGAGTTTTGAGGATGTTTTATAAATAGAAAAGGGTAGAAAGAAGAAAAGAGAAACAGCAGGTGCGGGGGCTTCCCCTGGAGCAGGTGTCACCTGCAGAGCCCCACCCCATCCACCCAGCACTGTGGTGCTCATGGCCAGGCCCAGAGGCTAAAGGGGCAGGGGGCTTTAGCTGCTTGGAGCCCAACTGCTGCAGTGGGGCTGCCAGGGATGCTGCAGCAGTGGCACTGCCTGTTCACCCTGGTGCTGGGTGCCCCCAGACTGGCACTGAGCTGATGGGAGAGGAATGAGTTCAAGGGGCAACAGGCAGATATGAATTAAAGGGGCAGGAGCTAGCAGACTTGGGGAGGGAGCCTCTCCTGGCTCTGGGCAGAGTCAGGAGAAGGTCCCAACTGCCCAGGGACAGGGGACAGATGTGACAGGGACCAGAAGTCAGGGCCACCAGCCATCCTGTGGCCACCAGAGGTGGCAGCTGGCCATGAGCGCAAGTGGTCCAGGGCCACTGAATGTCCTCCCGTGGGCAGCATGGCAGTTGGGGTGTGCTCAGGCTTCTCCATCATCTTCCTCCTCCCCACTTGAGTCCTGGGGGACCTGAGGCAGTGCAGAAGGGGCTCAGTGGGCACAGGACCCCAAGGGCATCAGCGTGGCAGGATGCCCATGTCCTTCTGCCCCTGTGTTCCTGCCACCCACCTGCTGGTGAGGGTCACCATGCTGGGCCAGCCAGGGAGGAAGGGCAGTGCCAGCATCCCCTGAGTCCCGGTGAGAGTGCTCCACTGTTGACTCATGAGCCATCTGCGGGGGGTGACAAGGCTCACAGAGAGAGGCTGGCACCAGCCCCATGCCCGCTCAGGCAGGGAGGGAAACTGAGGCACAGTGGGTAATCAGCAGGGCCTTGGGGCTGCCTACCAGGACAGGGGGAGCCCGGAAGAGGTAGCTGAAGGGGTAATAGAGGAAGTTGATGAAGGAGGCAGCGTAGAGGTCTGCGTAGCGCATCAGCTGGTTGGCAAAGAGTGTCTGACGCGAGCCACAGCGGAACAGGCTGCCCATCTTTCCATAGCACATGTCCATCTCATGTGTGACTTTCTGTGGGTGCAGCAGGAAGGTCAGGGCACCCGGCAGCTCCTGGGGGGCCCTCCACAGAGGAATTTGTGGCAGGGGGGTGAGCTAAGCTGTGTGCAGCAGGCACAGTGCCTGGTGTCACCTGGATCCGGCGCTTGATGGAGCTGATGTCTGGGCGCTCACTGCTGCCACTGTCCAAGTGCCTGGAACAGAACAGACCCAGCTAAGGGCTCACCTGGAGGGTGTGCTCCCACCCCTGCCTGTCTCCCACCCCAACCAACTCACTGGTACAGCTCGGCCAGGAAGAGATCCAGGCTCCGCAGCTCCTCAAAGAGCTCTGCAAGGGCAACAGGGCCAGCTCAGTGCAGGGGCATCACCCACTGCCCAGCACGACCAACAGAGCGTCAGGGCATGGCCCACTGAGGCAGTTTTACTATCCAGGGGTGTAGGAGGCTCCAGACACCTCCCCTTGCACGGTAAAGTCAGTGTCCCCAGCCCAGCACTGCTCACCACTCTTCTCTGTCCAGACCTGCAGCTCTCGGGCCAGCTCAGGCACCACCAGGAAGGTGCGCCAGCCCTGCCGCTTCTTGGATTTCAGGATGTCCCCGAAGATGTGGTCTCCCATGTAGAGGATGTCCTTGCCCTTCACACCCAGGAGGTCACACACCACATCCGAGGAGCCTGTGACACCCAGGGGTCAGGGTGGGGGGTAGGCACGTCCCCCTTGCTGCCTACAGAGCCCAGAGAGCCCAGCTGGGTGCTTACCACCAGAGTACACAGCACAGTGCTGCAGGGGGCCCGTGTACGTCCCAATGCGCAGCTTCCCCGTGTCCTGCAGGACAAGAGCACCCCAGGATGGGGACACTGTCACCTCTGCCTGCTTGGCGGCCAATCGGCCATGAACCCACCTTGCTGTGCCCACAGGAGCCCCCTCAGGGCCCAACCAGTGCCCACCCCCCCAGCCCTGCAGCAGGGGAGAGGTGCCCACCGTGTCCACTTGGCGCAGGACAGTGCCCTCAGCAAAGAAGAGGGGCTTGCGGGTGTCCACCACAATCAGGTCGAAGTAGGACCTCCAGGGTCGCCGTGGGACGTCAGCCTGTGGACAGGGAGGGGGTCAGGAGGAGGGTGCTGATGGCACGCTGTGCCCTCCACCTGTGGCTGCAGCTCTCTCCATGGAGAGCAGCAGGCACAGCTTTCCCAGGCACTGTGCTGGGGGAGGCTGTGAGAAGATCAGAGAAAAGAATGATCAACAGTTCTTATCTTCACTTGCTGCACCTGCTGTTGTGAACATATGCAATGTGCTATGGAGATTTGTTCACCAAGGGGTGATTTCTTAACTGGCCAATGGTGATGGTGTTTGGATTCAATGGCCTAATCTGGAAAAAGCTGTATCAGACTGTCTGGACTATCTGGAAGGGTGATGGGTTTTCTAATAGTATAATATAGTATAGTATAATAAAGTGATTGATCAGCCTTCTGGAACCATGGAGCCAATGCTAATTATTACCCTGTTCAGTGGCCTGCTACTATAATACCCAGCCAGCCCATAATGGGGACAGACTCACCTTGTCCTCATTGCTGAAGTCAAACAGGTAGGACATGATGGCCTGCAAGGACATCTGGCATCATCACTGCTGCCCCCAGGCAAGGCAGACCCTGCCTGTGCTTCAACCCAGCCCCTCTGCCTCCCCCATGCAGGGCAGGGGGGACCATGCAGGGCAGTTATCCACGCAGGTGGGGGACAGGGACACCCCTACTCACATCAGTGTAGGTGTAGTCACTGTTGGTGGCCAGGAAGACTTTCCCCACCTCCTTCATGCGGCTCAGCAGCAGCGGCACACGGGGCTAGTGAGGGGCAAGTCAGTGGGGGGAAGCGTGGGGGTCCCACGAGGAATTGACAGGAGAGCAGAGTGGGGAGGGGTTCCTGGGGTCTGTATAACTCACATCCTTCACCACATATTTCTCCAGGTTCTCCAGCGTCTTCTCCTTGAGGCAGCCCTGCAGGAGGAATGGGGTGGGGCTGGCCAAAACCTCCCAGGGGGTGTGTGTGGGAAAACCCCAGCACTGCCAGCACTCGCCAGCCCCAGCCCCAGCCCCCTGCCCCCTGCACCCACAGAGAGGTGGACGTGGTCCATGGCCTCGCGCACATCCTGGAACATGCTGCGGAAGGACATGAAGAGGTTCCCGTGCTTGTAGCCAGTGTCACAGCTGCAACAGGCAGGAAGGGAATGTGAAAGGGCTGCCCTGCTAAGGGAAGCTCCCCCCAAGATCTACACCTGTCTGATCCAACACCAAGCCCCCACCCACCACCTCCCTCTTACTTGACATATCTGGAGCAGTTGGTGAAGAAGTCCACGAGACAGGCATAGAGGTGGGCCTCTGTGAGGGAGGGGGCCGTGAGAAGGGGTGCAGGGCAGGATAGCACCCCAGGGTGGTGGGAGGGCCAGGACAATGGGGGTTCTCACTCACCTGTGAGGTTGAAGAGGGTGTTGAGGATGTGGAAGCGCTTCATGTCATCCCGCTGGATGAACTTGTTGGGGTAATAGTGGAGGATTTCGGCTCTGGGGAGGGAGCATGGAGCTGCACTCCACCCTGAGGGACCTCCAACTTCCCCCTGCCCCAAGGATGGTGAATTCCCAGACTCACCCCTTGAGGAAACGGAAGCCATGGGCACAGACCAGCAGGTTCCCGTGGGAATCCACCTTCAGCAGGTTCCCGTACAGGGCATCGAACACCAGCCCCCTGTACCACACAGCTGTCAGTGCTGGGGGGCTGCCTTCCCCTCCCCTCCCGTCCCTGGGACCCGCTCCACAAACTGACCGGGTGGGGAAGCTGGGGTCATATTTGTAGGCCAGGATCTCAGGAGGGTACCCGATGGCAACAAGGTGCTCCAGCAGCAGAGCGAAGGCCAGCTCCTCATAGTCAGGGGACTTGTACACTGCAGGGGGGAAAGGGGGATGTGGGCAGGGGCTGGGGGAATGCCACCACTGCCCCACCCTGCCTTAGGGCCCCCACAAAACGCACTAGCCAAGGTGTAGTCCATGTCAAAGCCAAAGCACTTGATCTTCTCCAGCGCCAGGCTCCGGTTGACGAAGATCCTGGGGGAGACCACGGGGGGAGTTATGAGGTGAGGAGAGGTTTAGGGCTGGGGGTGGCACAGAGGAAGAGATGGGGTCGTGTTTCCCTATCCCAGTGCCTGGTCAGTGCTCTGGGAGGGTTGTGCGCTCATCCCTGCCCAGGGCCCCCACAGCAAATTATTGGAGCAGAAAAACGGGCTGTGGAGCTGGAAATGGAACTGGAGGAGGGAGGGGGGGACAGTAAGCCCCTGTTCGGACCTGCTCCCACCCCGGCATGCCGACATGGCACCCAGGGCCTCTGCCCCCTCCCGCTGCGACAAGGGTCCCGTACCTGAGGCCCGGGGCCCTTGCTCGGGGTCCCGCTCCCGTCCCCACCTGTCCTCCCGCAGCCCTCGCCCCGCATCCCCGCTCCTGCAGTGCCCCCGCGGTCCCCAGCCCACCGGTGCTGGCAGTCCCTCCGCAGGGCCCGGGGGTCGCCCTGCCCGGGGCCCCGGGCCGCAGCCGGGCCCCGTTGGCCCTCGCTGCCCATCGCCACCGCCTCCGCCGCCGCCTCGGGCCGCCGCCGCTTTAACGGGGCCCTGCGGAACCGCCCCCCCGGCCCCGCCTCGGGCGGCACAGCCGGCACGGGGCCGGGGCACCCCGGGGCAGTGACCCCCGGCCGGGGCAGCCGTTCCCCCGTGCTTCCCCCAGGGTACGGACACCCCTTCCCGCCTGTGCCCCTCACACGGGGAGCGCTCCCCGCGCCCCCTCACCGGGGCTCGCTGCCCCCGCGCCCCCCGGCCGGGCCCGCAGCCCCGGGCCCTGTTTGCCCAGCGGCGAATCATTAACCGGGGTCAGGGCCCGGCCTCGCCGCCGCCCCAGAGCCGCCCCGAGGGCACCGCGGAGCCGCCCCGGCCTCACTCGGGGGGATCGGGAGGATGGGGCACGTTCGGCCCGGGAGACACCGCAAGCCCCCGCCCGGGGCCCCACACGGCATCTCCCGAACCCTCCGTGTGCTGTCCCCGCCCGGGGCTCCCTCACGGCCCCACTCAGAGCCTCCCGAACCCTTCGTGTGCCCAAGGCCCCGGCCCCTCTCCCGGCTGCCCCCGCCAGGTCTCTTGCGACACCCCGGGGCCGCTGACGCGGGGCCCGGCCCGGCCTTGACCCAGGCATGAGGGAGCAGCCCACGGCACATGGAGGGGCCGCGGAGCAGCTGCTGAGCCAGGGCTGTGAGGCACGGAGAAGGCCGGACACACAGCCACACATCTCCCCACAGCGGGCTGGAGCCGCCCCCAGGTGCAGGGCCCCGATAACCCCAGCGCAGGGCTGTTTACAGCCCCTCCCGTGATACAGGCGGCACGTGGGGCGCTTATCTCTGTCCCCAGCTCCCTCCTGGGGCTCAGGGCCAAGGCAGCGAGGGCTGTGGGGCAGCAGTTGGGGCCCCTGCCGTGTCCAAAATCCCCAGAACCACAGGCAGCACTGGCATACGAAGGAAATCTTTATTAAGTCCGAGGTAGCAGCAGTGACAGGGGGCCAGAGGGCAGCCCCCAGGGCCCCCGAGCAGGATGGTGTCCACAGCACTACGCAATGGAGGCAAAGCTGAACACTGCACAGCCTGCGAGAGGGGCACCCCACGACTCCCTGGCCCTTTGTTCCAGGGCAGGCAAGGACCAACCTCTGTCCTTCCCCCAAAAATCACTGCCAGGGGATCGGCAGAAGTGAGAAAGTGGCCCCCAGTAACTGCTTATCTACAGCTACAGCAGATCAGGGGGGTCACCTGGGGGCACATACAGCCCTGGCAGTGCACCCCCACAATGTTAGCGCCAAGACAGTTATATAAAAAAAAAAAAAAAGATACTTCAGTACTTCAGTGACAGCACTATGCGCAGATGGGCGCAGCTGCCACCCCACAGCAGGCAGCCTCGGTGGCTCCTCGAGGGAGGACAGCAGTGGGAAGCAGGAGCAGTGGGACCCTGGTGCCCTCACAGGACAGCGAACTTGAAGACAGCCATGATGGCAGCGCTGATGAGGCCGGAGATGGGGACGGTGACGAACCAGGCCATGAAGATGTTTCGGAAGAGGCGCCAGTCCACCGCCTTCCTGGAGCGCAGCCAGCCCACTGAGACGACTGAGCCCACCTGCATGAGGAGCCGGGGCACGTTCAGCTCCAGAGCACCCCTCTGCACCCCTCAAACATGCACTCCTCCACGTCTCAGGCAGAGCCCTGGGTCCTGCCCCGGCCTATGGGCACCACACAGAGCGCAGGCAGGGAGTGCAGGGCAAGGAGCTGCCAGCCCAGAGGGGTGACAGGACCAGGATCCCGCAGCACTCGATTTCCCATGGCCTCTTGGCAGAGCTTAGGGGATCATGAAAGGGGTTTTGTTCTGCCATCACCTCCCAAGTGCCCCAGGGGCCCACCCCGAGGCTGGGCAGCTGCTGCCACCCCACATTGAGATGCAAGCAGCGGAGCTGGGAGCTGACAGTGGCCTGTGGCCCAGAGTGGGGCCTCCCACACAGCTCAGCCCTGTGAGCACCAAGAGCTGGGAACTCTGCGCTCACACAGAGCCAAAGCCATGCCCCTGGTAGCCCTCCTACCTTGCAGTGGGTTGTGCTGATTGGGAGGCCAACGTTGGAGGCAATGACCACCGTCAGCGCTGAGGCCAGCTCGATGCTGAAGCCGCTGCAGGGACAGAGAGCAGATCAGAATAGGGGCACGGGATACCCCAAAACACCGTGGGCTCAGCTCAAGGCAGCACAGCTTGTCTCTGCAGCCCCCGGATGAACCCCCCAGGATGCAGCAAGGTGTTGGAGCCACACACACCCCGGCTCCACCACTGAAACCCCCAGGAGAGAATGGAGAGGGGCTCCTGGAGCAGAACGCAGCTCTCAGGCCTCATGGAGCCTCCCCTCTGCTCCATGGTAGCCCTTACCTGGATGGTGTGATGGGAGTCAGGTCCTTCCCCATCGTCTGGATGACTCTCCTTCCCCAGACCCACAAGCCAATGCAAATCCCTGCACCCCCATAGAGAAGCAGCCAGATGGGAGTTGCCACCTTGGTAGCCACATCGCCCGTCTGATAGACCAGGAAGAGTGCAACCAGGGGCCCAATGGCATTGCTGGAAGAGAAAGAGGAACTGGTCTAGAGGGCCAGAGGCTCTTGGCAAGATAGAATATCCCTGGAAGTGTTCAAGGCCAGGTTGGATGGCACATGGAACAACCAGGTCAAGAGGAACATGTCCATGGCAGGGGGTTGGAACAAGGTATTTAAGGTCGCTTCCACCCCAAACTATTTTGTAGTTCCATGATTCTGTGAGCACTAGCCCCAGCTAGCAGCCTCCCTGGCTCCCACAACGCCACTGACCTGACATCATTGCCACCATGAGCGAAGGAGCCAAAACAGGCTGTGAGGATCTGCAAGAACTGGAAGAGCAGAGACACCTCAGGCTTGTCCTGCTCGTGCCACTCTTCCAGGGAGCCGGTGCTACCCTTGCGGTCAGCGGCCCCCAGCTCTGCCTGGGCTGTGTTCAGGTCCACGTCAGCAGCCGGGTGCGCATCCGCCACTGCGTTGCAGTAGCTGGTGTAGCTGTCCATGCGGACCCTCTTCTTCGTGTCCACCACAGACCAGCTGAGCCTCTCCCCCTCCTCGACGTCCCTGGCCCGCAGAGAGTCCAGGGGCATGCCACAGATGGCCATGGTGTAGGAGGTATAGCTGTTATTGCGCCGCAGGGGCTTGTCCCCCGAGTCCCCCATGCAGTCCCCCATCTTGGCCAGGTGCAGCTTGTGCAGCAGCTCCTTGTAGAGGCCGGAGTCCTTGTGCACAGTGTGGTACTGGTACTGCCCCCCTGAGCCCAGCTGGTGGCCCACTGCCTGGCTCAGGTGGACCAGGTTGCCATTGGGCAGCCGCACAGCTCCTGCCAGGGGGGACAGCGGGGTTAGCACCAAGGGGTGCCTGGGCTGGGGGAGTCTCAGAACCCCAATCACCCCCTGCTACTCACCACTATCAATGCTTGTTTCCTTCAGGTCAAGGCTGGGAAGTCTCTCCTGCTCTGGGGCCTCCTCCAGCTCCCCCAGGTTGAAGGAGACCATCCTCTCCTCCCCCGCTGCCCGAGGGGGCGCGGTTGACCCTGCATCAGCAGCGGGGCCCTTGGCATCTTCCAAGGGCATCTTGGCCTCCTCTTGCTCCTCCTTTGGGCAAGCATTCTTCTCCATCAAGGGGCTTTCAGAAGGACTTGATTTTATTTCTCCTGCAAAGAAGGGCAGCCACCATCAAACCCCTTTCCACCATTGCACCCAATGCCAGCAGCAAGCCCACACCCCTTGCCACTCAGATTTATGGCAGCCAAATAAAATTTACAGCTCCTCCACATCCTGAACTTTGGAAACTGCTGGACAGTCACACCTTGTCCCGGGCACAACAGCCAAACCATCTATGCCAGCTCATCCCCTATTTTTAGACACCCCCACCCACACGGGGTGTGGTGAACACCATTATGGGGCTTTTATGTCGGTAATGTCTAGTGCAGAGGTTCCTCTTTGGGCCATGTTTGTCCCATCCCCGTGGGCAGTGGGATGCTCTGGACCCACTTCTGGAGCGGCTATGACCCCTGAAGCTGACAGAGGCGCCCAGAAGAGCCCAGCTCCTCTACCAGCCCAGCAGCTCCAGCCTGGGCTCCTCTCCAGCTTCCACTGCTGGACGACAAACCCAAACAGGAGCTGGTCTCCACCCCCCAAAGGCAGCCTGGTTTCCTGTCCACCCTAGGCAGCCAAACCAGCAGCACCAAGCTGTGGAACCTGAGGCTGTTCCTCCGCCTCTAACAGTAAAAGCATGTTTTCTCCAGGTGAAAACATGAGGTCAGCTCCTTCAGACAACAACCAAAACCACCTTCTTGTCATAAACATGACCATTTCCCTGTCACTTTGTTTGCCTCAAGGGCTGGGTTGTGGCATCAACCCTCCATCCTGGCATCCAGTCCCAGCAGAGCTGTCTCCCCCTGCATGCCCACCTCCTCCCAGGGATGCTGTGGGCAGGCAGGGAGCATAGTATGCCTGACAGGCAGAAGAGCCCACCTCACCTCATGGGCAGGAGTTAAGTTAAACAGCTGGAGGACTGTCAAGAGCAGTCATAAAGCTGTTAGTCACACCCCAATTACACCAGCACAACAAGGACATCCCCTCATCACCAACTCCCAAGGCCCCAGCCTGCACACATCATTGATATTCAGGACCACATGCAGTTCCAAGCACTGCTCCGGAGGCAGAGCTCCAGGCTGATCCTTTGGATGCCTTTCAATAGAGTGTTTTGGGTTTTTTTGCTACAGGGGAAGGATTTCATCAGCTTTAAACTTGTGATCTGCATCAGCCAGGCCAAGGATTGCTCAGCAGGTATGAGAAGATTAAAGATTACAACAGGCACGTTGTCTCTTGCCTTCTCTCTCCTCTGTTAGAGAGGGACAAGCTGTCTGACACTGCCCACAGCTCCAGGAGAGACCACCCTGCAGATCAATCAGCCCCAGACACTGCTCAGCACCACAACAGCTGCTCCTGGGGGGGGGTCTGGGTGCCTGGGTTAGGAGCAGGCAGAGCCCAGCACGCTGAGTGCCCCAGTGACTCAGAGCAGGTTAATCCCCGAGTGAAGAGGAGGATTCTGTTAATAACAGCCCCACAGCTAATGGGATCTCCCACTGGGAAGAGAAGTGGGTTAGCCAGAGCGTGCCCTTCCCCGAGGATTGCAGAGGGACGTGGTACTTACGGTCGATTTTCTTCTTCATTCTCGGACATACAAAGAACCAGACGACGAGAGCACAGACAACAGCACTCCCCGCCGAAATTAGGAGGATACCCCACAGAGGAAGTTTGTCAAAGCCCAGCACTAGGAAATAAAACAACGGATCTTTGAAAACCTCTGGGCAAAACCCTCCTCGATATATGACTTTGGTTTTCCCAGGCACAGGGACTCCATCACCTGCAAGAGCCCTGAGCTAATCCACCTGCCAGGGAGAAGCACTGCTGGGAAGGCATCACTGACCTTGCTGAGACCCTAGCTATGCTCTCAGCCCCACAAGTCACATTCCCATCAGTAGCTGACCCTTCACAGCCTTTCCCCCAGCCAAGCCCTGTACAGAGTGGTGCATGCCCCGGGCTCCACACAGCTCTTGTCTCCTCATTTGCTGCAATGTCAAAGGGAAAAACACTTCCCAGTGTGGCTGCTGCAGCACCAGTGCTGCTTCCCTGCTCTGGAGAGGACACGGACACTGGGCTGCTCCCACCCTGGAGCTCTCCAGCCCCTGCAGCTGCTGGGGAGGGCAGCTCTTGTGCTCCAGGAGTCAATGGCAATTTAGGCTTCATAGCATCTGAGGTGATACATGACCCACTTAGGAGCATTCTCACAGGCAGCCTGACTTTGAGCAGAGGACTAGCATCACACAAGCCCAGGTAGGGCATCAGGTGCTTGTGACTATCCAAACCCTGCATTTGCTGCTGCAGGCAGTGCCTTATTGCTCCTGAAGCAGCCCAGACACCTCCAGCAGGCACAGGTCCGCCTGCAAACCCTGTGCTCAAGCAACCTAGAGTTCACTCAGCAGTTCAGGGCTCAGGATGAACACAGATCCACTTTGGACATGCCAAGTTAATTTGGGAGCAGCCCCAGTGCCCCCAGCAGCACCACGGCAGGCCTGCCCTCCTCTCCCCCATGTTGCAGAGCCCAGGGAAGGGGAAGCTGACATCCCTCCAAAAAATTTTCCAGCCACTGTTTACAGAGCAAACCCTGCCAGAGCCATCACTGCCTGCCCGCATCCCACCTCCAGAGGCTCCTCCACAACAGGAAACCCACGCTGACACCAGAAAACAGCTCAGGCCGAGTCATCCCAGCAAACAACGGAGGTGACGGAGCCTCTGGCTCCACAAGCAAATCCACCTATCCCTGCTGAGCCCTCCCTTAGTCCTGCTCCTGACTTGTCCCCTGCCACACAGCATCCTAGCTTGGCTTTTCAACCTGAAGCTCAGACTCTGCAGCACACAGGCCAGCTCTTCTGGACAAGAGTAATTAGCTTGTTTTTAGGGACAGGATGAAGCAGGAGGCGCAGCCCCATCCCTGCTCCGAGCCCCACTGCTGGCAGCCAGCAGATACCTGAGTTTTAGCACAGGTAAGAGAAGGGAAGGGGAAGCCATGTTATTGGCCAGTCCTGGCAAGTCTAAGGAGAAAGGTCTGGAGGAGTTTAGTTTGAGCAGGTCTCTTTGGCTGGGCAACTACCTAGCCCAGACAGTGCAGGCTAGCCTGCCGCCTTCCGTAACCGGCACAGGCCAGCCGCCTTCTAGGAGATCTCAGCCCTGTAAAGCAAAAAAGGGGTAAATCGTGCATTTAATGGAGGCTTTGGAAAGAATTTCAAAATTCAGGTTGAAGCATTTGCTGTGCACTTACAGGGCGCCCCAGTGTACATGATGGAGAAGAGGTTGATTCCCACAGTGCAAGCGTAGAAGACGGGCAAAGCTCGCAGGCCGTTGGGAACAGGATCTGCCTGGAAAACACAGAGCAGTGCTGCAGAGAGGCACAGTGGGGGCTGTGCAGCAGCCCAGGAGCAGCTCAGCAACAGATCCTCTCCAGAAGGGGTTTGTGCCCTCAGTCACCTACAGACGACAGCTCCCAACAGCCTTTAGGGAACAGCCGCCAGTCAGATGGAGGGCAGGAGGTAGCACAACACCTGGATCCCACAAGCCTCCCCACAGAGCTAGGGCAGACCCAGCCAAGGCTTCCAGCACTCCCAGGCCTGGAACAACTCATCTCTATCTGGCTTCTGAACCCTTTCCCTGGCTCCCCAAAGTGCCACCTCCACTTACATTTTTCTTTCAACTCCCCAATAACTTTCAAAGCTTTTGCCCCTTTTCAGCTCTCTTGAACAAAATAAAAAGTCCATTAGTCACAAAGGAGCTTATTTGACCACATACCTGGCAGCAAGGCCCTCACCCCAGCAGAAGGAGTGTTTAATCCCCACTGCTGCCCAGCAATTGGGATTTGGCATCAGGACAAGCACACCAAGCCTCCCTGAATGTCAAGCAGCACAAGCACCAGGATGGAGCATGACAGGGCCAGCCACGCTTTGGGAGGCTGGTTACACAAGGTTACTGTGACAGTGGTGACGCTGAGCTGTTCTAAAGGACTGCCACTGATAAAATCTTAACATCTCTTCAATTGTTAGAGGTAAAACTTAAAGGAATTTAACCTCAGATATGCAGAAAAGAATACTGGAGTTTCTCTGCATAGTTTGGGTCTCAGGAATGTGGCTTCCCCAGACTCGGAAACAATTCTGTCCCTCCTAGCTGAGGAATGCCATGGCTGTGGATAAATACCTTTACCTGCAGCCTACCTCATGGAAAAAAAGCCCCTTACACCAGGATTTTGGAAAAGCCCAGATGACAGCACTGGTCTTATCAATTCTGAGCTACTTCATTACTGGGAAACAGGGCTGTTCCTGCTGAAGCCAGGCAAAACAACTCCCATGTTTCAGAGGGGAGGTGATGCCCCAAACCCTCCAAGTCCACTCTGTGGAGTGGTCACAGGCCCCATTTTCTCACGTCTTCAGTTTCCAAAGGGCTCCCCTGATGCCAACACAGACACTCCAGGATGTGCCAGGAGAAGCCCTGGTGGCCATAAGCCAACCAACAAGTCCATTGAGAGCAGCCCAGAGCCCCAAAGCATCAGAAAACAGGGCAGACAGCCCTTACCTTACAGAGGATGAACCTCTGGACGAGGAAGAACAGGATAGCAGACATGATGCCCGAAAGAAGGGGTGAGATGAACCAGGACAACACTAGAAAGTGAGAGGCACAATCAGCATCCTGCTGCTGGAAAAGGAAGCCCAGGGACACATGGGGTCCATGTCTGGGGTGGTCCTGCTGCACTTACCAATCTTCAGCAACTCAGACCACTTGACACCTTCCTGCCCTTTGGCCACCAGTGAGAAGCCAATGGTGGCCCCAACGATGCAGTGGGTTCCAGAAATGGGGAGCTTCAAGAATGAAGCCATCAGCTGCCACACAGCAGATCCTGGAGAAGAAGCAGCCTGCTAAGAAAGCCATCACCAGGGCATCCCGGGACACAGTGCCCCTCCACCGTGACCTCCCCGCTCCTTACCGGACATGGCGCTGATCGAGCCTGCCATCAGCATCTCCTCTGAGGAGTTGTACATCTTGACATCGATCAGACCCTTGCGGATGGTCTCGCTGACCTTGGCACCCAGCAGCACGGAGCCCACCGTCTCGAAGATGCTGGCCAGGATGCAGGCCTGCCGCAGGGTCACCACCCCCGAGCCCACGGCCGTGCCGAACGAGTTGGCCACGTCGTTCGCACCGACAGAGAAGGCCAGGACGAAGGCGATGATGAAGCCCAGGACCAGCATCCAGAGGAAGTCGGCCATGGGGGCGGCGGGCACCGTGGGCTCCATGGCGATGGGTTAATAAATTAGGTACAAAATTAAATAGAGGGATCGCTATAGGGCTCGGGGACACCGCGACGTCCTAGGGGCCCGTGGGTCGCAGGGGCTGGGGGCCGGCTGCTGCGCCATGGTCCGCGCCGCTCCTCATCCTGCGGGAAGGACAGAGCTGAGCGGGGCGAGCACCGGAACCGGCCCTTCCCGCCGCCGGTAACGGCCGCTCCCGCGCGCGCCACCGCCCCCTCCCGCCGCCATGCGTGCGTGCGTGCGCCCGCCCCTGCCCGTCACCGCCGCTCACCGCTGCGCCGCGCCGGGCCGGGCCGGGCCGCGTTAACCGGGAATGCCTAGCCGCGTGCGGTGCCGCTCGGATGCGGTGCCGCCCGGACCCCGCTACCCTCCCCCGGTCCCGGTCGGTGCCGCCACCCGGTCTAAGGCGGCCACAGCGCGCAGCGCCTTTAACACCGCCCCCCGCCCCCGCGTGACCGCGGCCCCGCCCCCGCCCGGCCCGGCCCCGCCCTCGCTCGGCCCGGCCCCGCCCTCGCTGCCCATTGGTCCGCGCTCCGAGGGAAAGGGGCGGGGCCGCATCGCCATTGGGCAGCGCCGAGCACGGAGACCGAGGCCGGCCCCGCCCCCCCGTGCGGGCAGCGCGCCGGCGAACCACGTGCGCGCCCGCTGTGCCCCGGGAGGGACGGCATCGAAACCGGCACCGGAACCGGCAATGCATGACATAGCATGGCATAGCATGGCCCGGCACCGGAACTGGCACCGGAACCGGCACGGCATGACACCGGAACCAGCGCGGCATGGCATAGCATGGCCCGGTACTGGCACTGGCACCGGTACCGGCACTGGCACCGGTACCGGCACTGGCACGACATGGCCCGGTACCGGTACGGCATGGCATGGCATAGCATGGCCCAGCACTGGCACCGGAACTGGCACCGGCACGGCCCGGCATGGCTCCAGGACCGGCACGGCACGGCACGGCATGGCCCGGCACCGGCACTGGCACAGCATGGCCTGGCCGGGCACATCTGGCACGGCTTTCCACCGATGTGGACTCTGCTCCAGTGTGGCACGGGCACAGCCCAGCAGGTGTGAGGGCCCAGGCTGGGATGCAGCACAGCTCGACTCGCTTTGGCACGGATGTGGGGCTGGCCCAGGTATGGAACTGCTCTGCTCAGCTCCAGCATGACCAGCCTGTGCCAGCCCAGGTGGGCAAGGAGCTACTGGCCACGGGGCTGGCACTCCAGTGTGCCTCAGTCCCTCTCCAGTGTGCCTCAGTACCTCTCCAGTGTGCTCAGTGCCACTCCAGCTCTGAACTGGCATCACACACAGGCTTTGTGCCTGCACTGGTTGAGACCAGCACCAGCCCAGGGGTCCCCCACTAGACTGGCAAGGACCATAGGTGGGGACTGAAACTAGTTCCCACCAGGATTAACTACGGCACCAGATCCACAGCTGAGTGTGGCAGCTCAGGGGATTCTGCAAGGTCCCAGGAGGTTCCCAGGAGGTTTCCAGGAGGTCCTGCAGGGTCCCCCCAGCCTGGGTGCCACGGGAGGGGTGAGCCCCTCGGCGTGCAGCAGCTGTGGATGTGTGTGCACAGCCAGCCCCACGTGCCCCGGCCCACGCTGGGGGCACACGTGTGCCCCAAGCTGGGGGAGCCCCTCTCCCATTCCCATCTGGGGTGATCATTGCCCAGCAGGAACCACGGCTCAGTGCCCAGACGCAGCCCTGGGGCAGGGGTCAGCCGGCACAGGAAGCTGGGGTGTGTGGCCAGGGGCTGTGCCACCACACGGGTCAGCAGCTGGGGCTGGCACGGCCGGGCCACTGCACACCACCACGTCATGGGGACGCAGTGACAGGGGCTGCAGGTGGCCCCTGGTGCCTGGGGAAGTGGCCAGGCTGCCCCAGCCCTGCTGCATGACTGCCCCTGCGTCACCTGGGCAGAGTCCAGCCCGTGTCCCCATGGGCCCTGTGTCCCCAGGGCCACGTGCAGCACTGCCTGCACAGAGCCACAGTTGGGGCTGGGGGAAGGAGGGATGTGTACCTCGGCCTGGGGAACCCCTGCACTCTCAGCTCCCCAAAGCTTTAGCAGGGGTGAGCCCACACCTTTCCCCTGTCCCCACTCCACATTCCTGCCCTAGGTGCATGAACTGGGGAGGAAACTGGCAGGAGTCCCTGGATGAAGCTGGTAGGATCCATGTTGTGGGCCCGCAGATCCCATAACCCTATACCCTCAAAGCTGGGAAGGGATCCAGGTGTGTCTGCACCCCTGCAGGGGTAGGGGCAGGTCTGGGGAGCAGCACTGGGCATGCAGGTGCAGCCACAGGTACGTGGGGTGCAGCACTGGGTGTGTGGGGTGCACCAAACATGGGATGTCGCTATAGGACACGAAAGAACACAAGTGCACACCACTGTTCTCAAGGTGAAGAAAAAAGGGAACTTTATTTTCTGACTCTAACATTTACAGTTTTCTAAGAGTGACAGTGGATAACAGTGGAGGGTAACAGGAGGGTAACAGTGCCACCTCTCCAATGACACTGGACAAACCAACAGTCTATCAACTTCTTCCATAAAGGAATGCAAAACAATTAGTTATTTACAGAAAGTGTGTGAGAAAGTTCACTACAAGAATGTCAACATCAGAAGGCTTAGAAAATCTTAAAAAATCAAAGTGACAATGGGGCACAGCACAAAGTGTGCAGGTGAGGGGCCAGGCGTGGAAGGGCCTTGCAGGGGGCACAGCGGGGTACAAACCTTGCACAGATCACAGAACTGAAGAGATGGACTCAGGGCCAAGGATGTGCTGGAGAGGAGCAGGCTGGGCAGCCCCAGGACAGTGCACTGCAGGTTCCCAGCACTGGGAGGGGATCCTCAGACCTTTGTCAGCTTCACCCCTGCAGTGAGCCCCACCCTGAGCGGTGGCACTGTGACACTGGAGGCAATTAAGGCAGGACTCTGGGAACTGCTGGGAACCGCCCTGGGAAACACTCCAGCCTGTGGCTGTCTCACCACAGAGCCAGGGGCTGCATCCCCCGCCCCAGTAACACCAGTAAGTCTGTAACTCCTGCACTGGGAGCCTTTGATGGATGCTGAGCGTGCCCTGAAATCCACCTGCTTGGCATCACTACTCCCAGTCCTGGTGCTGGCTTGGACTGCAGGTTCCTGGATGTGCCCGGGTGCTCAACAGCGTGACTGGGCATCCTAGCACTCATTGGCACACTCTGGACCTCTTGGGTGTCACCAGCAGTCTCCAGAAACCCCCAGCACTGCAGCTGTTGGCGTCCCTGCCTACCTGGGCTCCACTCCTGACTGATCCTCTTACTTCACGTTGTCCTACTCGGTTGTTAATTGGTAATAAATTAAAATTAATTTTCCTGAGTCAAGCGTTTTGCCCATGACTTAACTGTTGAATGATCTCTGTCTCCTTACCTCACCCCAAAAGTTGTTCCATGGCTCTCGCCCCTGCCACATGTGCCTCCATGGCCCCTCCCTGTGTCACCAGCTGGGCACTGAAAGTGCAGTCATGTTCTGTGAGAACTTACATGATCCATATACGTGATCCATGAATAGTTTGGTTTGTCGGAGCAACAGGAAAGCAGGTTCAGAATAAATGCATGAACCACAGAGTGTTAATATGTCATGGCAAAAGGTACAGAACAGAATAGATATAAAATATTCCTGGGTCTGTGAGTTGCTGGAGGCTGGGAGACACTCAGTGCTTGTTCTGGACAGCAGCCAGACACAGCAGAGCTCCACAGGAAACACCCGCACAGGCACCTCACCTTTTCCTGGTGTTCCAGTAAGCTGGGATGGAAAAAGCCCTGCCAAGGTTAGCCCCAGCTCCTTTCCTTGCCATGCATTTCTCCAGGGGATGGTGCCCAAGCATATGAAACAACCTGCATGGCAGACCCCTTCCACTCACTGCGTGCTGGTGGATCACTGGCAAAGGCATTAGTGAACACAAATCACATTGTGGGTAAGGCTGAAAGAGACAACAGTGGGATCATCTGGTCCCACCTCCCTCCTCAAGCGAGGTCATCCAGAGCACATTGCACAGAATTGTGGTCAGACAGTCCTGGAATATCACAAGTGGGTGAGACTCCACAACCTGGGCAATCTGTCCCAGTGCATGGCCACCTGCACAGAGTTCTTCCTCACATTCAGGTGGAATTAATATGAATTTGCAAAAAACGCAACGAAGGGTCATGTCCAGGGTCACTGTATTGCTTACAGCATGGATAATACACATAGTGAAAATCAAATTGGAATAAATTAGAATCAGTGGCATGTGGGGCTCCCCTCACCCCCTTAGTACCCAGGGGACCTGCAGTGGCACCCGTGTGAGTTTGCTGCCAGTACAACACAACTGATTGTGCTTCTGCTCTTTATTTATAAATACAAATATTCTCCAAACACTATGCTGGCTCCTCTGCCTGGGCCCTCTGAGCTGGCTCAGGCAGCTGCAAGGCGCCTGTGGACAGAGGAAGCTGCTGAGGCGTGCTGGGCACAGGGTGGGTGTGAGGGTGTGGAATAGCCTGGGCACCCCTGGGCCGTGGGCACCCCTGCACAGGGCACACAGAGGGCTCTGGGCCAGCCCACAGCACCAATCTCCACTCACTGGAGCTCCAAACGCCTCGTGCCACCCCGTGCTGCCACAGCAGCTCTCCTCCGCCCCACCAGCTCACTTCCTCCTCTTCCTCCACACATGGATCACACAGCACAGCACCATCCCCAGCAGCATGGAGCCGAGGATGGCCACGATGCCCTCGATGCAGTAGGTCTGGAAGGAGCTGGCATCCACGGCGTTGGTGTCTGCCCTGCCCAGCACGGGGGTGTCAGGCTCTGCCTCGCCGTCCCCGGTGCCCGGCTCGGCCCCGCTGCCCCCGGCCGATCTCCTGCTGACAGCGCCGCTCAGCCCCAGGCTCTTCACTCCTGCCAGAGGAGTGCACGTCAGTGTGTCCTGCATGCCTCTGGCCATCTCACCAGAGGGCTGGCATTGCCACCAAATGTTCTTTGCCACCTCGCCAGCAGCTCTGTGTCACAGACAACTTTTATGAAAAATCCTTTCCTTAGGATTTTTCCTCCTGAGAAGCTGAGAGGCCTCAGGAACAAAATGTAAACAATGATTATCTGCTGCTGTGGAATGCAACAGGTGCATCTGGGATTGGTGTCATGTGGTTGTTTCTAATTAATGGCCAATCACAGTCAGCTGGCTCAAACTCTCTGGTCAGTCACAAGCCTTTGTTATCATTCTTTCTTTTTCTATTCTTAGCTAGCCTTCTGATTAAATCCTTTCTTCTATTTCTTTATTATAGTTTTAATATAATATATATCATAAAATAATAAATCAAGCCTTCTGAAACATGGAGTCAGATCCTCATCTCTTCCCTCATCCTCAGACCCCTGTGAACACGGTCACAGCTCTGAGCAGGGGAATATCCTGTGGTGGCAACGTTTCCTCAGCCTCAGTAAAACCAAGGGAACTCCCAAAGGCCTTGCAGGTCCCCACCCTCTGCACCCTCCCTCTCCTCAGAGTGTTGCTAATAACCCTAATCCAGTTCTTCAAGTGTCTGCCTTTGCTCCCTGCTCCTGGGGACTCTTCCCACAATTTCTCTTGTGCTCTGGCCAGTGATGATCTGACTGGGGCAATCACGGTCCCCGGGACTCAGCTGGAGACACAGCTGGCAGTACAGACTCTGGGCCACCCTTGCAGCTCGCCAGTGCCCACAGGGTCCCTCAGCGAGGATCTGAGTGTGGCTGGGGGGTCTTTGGTGTGCCCCTCCATGCACCCAAAACCTCGGCGTCTCGACCGTGCTGCTCAGGAGTGACCTGTGCCCACCTCCTACTATCGCCTTCAGCTCCCTCAGGATGTCATGCAGCACTTTGGTTGTCTCCACGGAAGATTGTCCCCTTCCATCTTGATACCCTGGACCTTGATGCAGAGAATAAAGTTGCATTTTGCCCCCAGCGAACCCTGTGAGCAGCCCTCAGGCTGTGCAGTCGGTCAGCACTGACGAGTGACCAGGGCAGCTCCAGTGCAGGGTCGAGCTGAGAAGTTGGGAACGCCCTGACAGTGCCCACAGCTGCACCCAGACTCCCCCAGGAGCTCCCCCCATAGCCTGGAGCACCATCTGTCCTGATGGAACAGCAGAACAGGGAAGAGGATCATGGAAGAACACAGCACACCAGGCTGTGCTCCCTGATCCTGGGAATCCTTCACATTTCTTCTTGCACTTGCCCATCTTTGCTGAAGGATGCAGCTGTCCCCATGGTCGGGACTCAGGGGGCTGGACAGAGAGGATGGGGGGAGCGCAGGGAGCACAGCTGGACAGGGGGAGCACAGCTGGACAGGAGCTGCCTGACCAATCAACCCTTGGAGTGAACAAAACCCATTCCTGTGCCAAGGAGAGTGCACGCCTTTGGGCCCCCCAGTTGTGAGGAGGGATCCCCTGGGTTGTGTTGGGGCCTCAGGGGTCTCACAGTGGGGCTGCACAAAGCACAGCCATCCCCACACACCTGCTGTGTGCACGGTGCTCTCCCTGGGGCCTGCCAGGCCTTCCCCAGGCGCCTCCTCCTCCTCCTCCTCCTGCGCTGCAGAGACACAGAGAGACAGTCAGGGCAATTCTGAGCCCCTGCTGCCCATGAGGCACTGCAGAGCATCCTGGCTGCCACCTACCCACGGGCTCTGCTTGCCACGGAGCTGCCCAGGCTGGCAGGGCCAGCAGGAGCAGGCTGAGAGCCAGGGCCCAGCATGCCCATGCCATGCTGTAGCTCCTGGTGCTGCTGCTGCTGGTGCAGCTCCTGGAGCTGCTGCTGCAGCAGCAGACGTGACACCCACCTGCCCTGCACACCTGTAGGGCCTGGATTTGCAGCTCCACAGGGCCCTTTGTGACCTCAGGGGGTTCCACCAGCAACGTTCTGCCATCTCCACGGCAGCCTCTGCTGTTCTCCATCTTCACGGTGGGCCCAAATGTTCCCCAGCTGCTGGAGACAGCTCAGGCAGAGCCACCAGACTCAGCCCTGCCCCAGCACACACAGGCTTCTCTGGAGCTGCTCTAGAAAACTCTGCAGAGGCCACCTGGGGCTTTACCTGTGCGCAGAGCAAGTCCCAGTGCTCCTGGGAGTGCCTGAGTGTCAGGTGTGCACCTACCCTGAGCAGGGACCAAACCCTTCCTGGAGTTCCCCTGGAGGAGTCAGGAGCTGATAACACCTGGGAGTGATCCCAAACCCTCGGTGCCCACACACCGAGGTGACATCAGTCACCAAAAAGGAGTGGCAACTGTCAGCTGGCACAGGGAGCTGCTCACTCACTTGGCCCCTCAGGGAGTAAGGAGCACGCTCAGGAAAGCAAAGGAAACAGAACTTGGGGGCCGAGATTGAAACTGGGAGGAAACTGGCTGACCTTGGCTCCCAGCAGCACGGAGTCCACCGTCTCTCTCTTTATTGAAATAAATAAATAATTTATTTATATAATAAATAATAATTATTTATTATAATAATAAATATTATTGGATGGTCGCAGTGCTGATCAAGGGAAGCAGCTGACGGAACCGTTTTTGGTTTCGGTAGCTTTGATGCGGTGTGTCCCAGGACCTTTGTGGACGGCTGGATGAACCCACGGGCCGAGGGTCACAGTGGCGGGGGTCACCGGGCCAGAGAGCGGGACTGGAGCGAGGGGACGGCTCGGGAGCTCCCCCAGGCCCGAACGCAGCCGCTGCCGCCGGAACCGCTCCCCCGCCCCGCCGGCCCCGGCCCGCGCCGTTTCCGGTGCCGCTCCCGGTGCCGCTCCCGGTGCCGCTTCCGGTGCAGCTCCGGTGCCGCGGCCGCTTCCGGTGCCGCGCCCGGCCCCCGATCGGCGGCCGCGTGGCTCGGGCGCCACCTGCAGGCGCGGAGCGGGAGCTGCAGCCCCGCCCCGCCGCGGGCAGAGCCGGGAATGGCGAGGGGAGGGGGCGACCGGGGGCACAGGGGACACCGAGGGCACGGGCAGCGGGACACGGGGCGCCGGGTCTGGGCGTCCGCTGCCGCTGCTGGGAGGCTCCAGGAGGTGCCAGCGGTGCCACCGGGGGCCGGGAATGCCCTGGAACCCTCAGCGGGCGGGAGGGGCCTCCCGGCGGCCGGAATAGATGTGCGCGGGGCGGGTTCCGGGCGGACCGGAAGTGCGGCCGAACCCGTTGCCGTGACAGCGGGCCCGGGGCCGCCATGGAGGCCGCGCTCACTGACATGTACGACCAGGCGCTGCTGGGCATCCTGCAGCATGTCGGCAACGTGGAGGAATTCCTGCGCATCCTCTTCGGCTTCCTCTACCGCAAGACCGACTTCTATCGGCTCCTTCTGCGGCCCGGGGACCGCCTGGGCTTCCCGCCCGGCGCGGCGCAGGCCATGGCCCTGCAGGTACCGGCGGGGCCCGGGGGATGGCGCGGCCTGGCCTTGCCGGCGGCCGGGGCTCTCATTGCCGCGGGGCCGAGCCTCACGGGCCATGTCTCCCCGGCTGGGCGGTGTTGGTATCGGGCCGGCCGAGGGGTTAGCTCCGGGCAGTTCTGGGTCACGTCTGACCTCCAGCTGCACTGGGCAGGCTGGGCTGGAGGCCAGCTGAGGGCTAGGATTGCATCTGCTGGGATCGCATCTTCTCCTGCACCTGTCTGCCTGGGCACAGGCAGTGCCAGCTCAGCTGTCCTGCAGCTTCTCCCGGGCCAGCTCATCCTGCCTGCCTGTTGGAGACTTTGAGTCCAGGCTTGCCAATGGTCCCTGGGTGAGCCTGGAATACGGGGTAAGGGGAGGCTTCCTGGGAGCCCCCTCCCAGCCAAGAGCTGAATCTCATTGCTCTGCTTTTCCCTGGAGTAACCAGCCCTCTTCCCAGGCCAGGGTGAGGCTGGCTCTGAGAACACAACCCTAAAAGCAATTCCAAAATGCCCCCAGGGCTTTCTGAGGCATGCTTGATGCGGCCATTCGACTTTCCAAAGAGTCATGAGCTGTTTTTGTGGTGACTGCAGCGTCTCGGGGTGGGTGTGGTGCAGAGAGAGGCGGGGCAGGAAGGAGCAGGTGCCCAGGTGTGTGATGCTCCTGTCCTTGTCTGGGCAGTGCTGCTCACTATGCTGCTGCCTGTGTTTGCTGTTCCCCCCAGGCGTTCCGGGTGTTCGAGCGCATGGCCAGGCAGGACGATGAGAAGAGGCGCCGCGAGCTTGAGGCCAAGCTGAGGAAGAAGGAGGAGGAGGAGGAGGCAGCTGCAGCTGCCGAGAGGGTGAAGCTGTGTCCTGCAGCTCAGGAGATCGAGGTGGAGACCACGGAGCACATCCCAGCAGCAGGTGCTGGGGAAGCTGCAGGCACACAGGAGCCAGCTGCAGCCCAGGGCACTGCAGCCCCCAGCCCGCTGCCAGTGGAGCCTCCAGGGGCTGCTGCTCCAGCAGAGCTGCCCACGTAAGGCTCTCTCACTCTCTTCATGCTTTTGGTGGGGGGAGGCAGAACCCTGGGCAGGGTATCCACTGTTCCCTGCACAGCCTTTTTGCATTTTGGTTTTTTTCTGCAGGCACTCAGCTCTTTGGGAGGCTGTGAGGGTTTCCCTTGCAGGCTTCCAAGGCTGGAGGCATTGTGTAATTCCCCACAGCAGGGCAGCAGTTGTTGCGCTGTGGGTGGTTCAGGGTTTCCCACTCTGTTCTGAGCAGGGGAGGTGGCATATCCTGTACATGGCCCCACAAAGCTGGGCTGGGCCATGCAGCTCCTCCACAAATTGGTTATGGTGTGCACTGTCCCTTTTCTGGCACCTGCTCAGGCTCACGTTGAAGTCCTGCAGCTTTTTTGTGAGTGCTGGACTCCTGGTGTGCTGGGAGACATACCAGAAGCCATATGGGAGTGTGCACAGACACCTGCAGTACCTGTGAGTGTGCACAGACACCTGCAGTACCTGGGAGTGTGCATGGATACCTGCAATACCTGTGAGTTGGTGCTGGAGTGTGCACAGACACCTGCAGTACCTGCAGGTTGGGGCTGGCAGGCCTGGCACAGACACCTGCAGTACCTGGGAGTTACCTGCTGGCAGGCCTGGCAGCCGCAGCACCAAAGGGCTTTGGAGCGCTCTGGAGGTCTCTGGCCCAGCCCTTGGCTCTGAGCAGGGCCAGGTTTGAAGACAAAGCAAGTGCTGCAGAGTTTTCTCTTTAGCTTGGTGGCTTTCCAGCAGTGCCAGGCAGCCTCCATTTGTGCAGAAATGTCTTTGTGTCACAGTCCTTCCACAGCTTCCGGGACACTCCCAGTCTGGCTCTGCTGAGCAGCAAGCTGTGGGCTGTGGAGGGCCAGCATGGCCTCTCTGAACCTGAATGCAGGTCCTGTACAGGCCTCACTCATCCTTCCCCGGCATCGCCCTGACCCTGAGCCAAGTCAGAGCTGCCCAGCCCTTCCTCAGGGCCCTCATGCCCACTGAGGCTCAAAGTGCTGTGTTTCTTTGCTGACCAGGTCGGGGGTGATGCTGCGAGCTGGCTGTGTGGACTCCATCTCCTCCTCCCCTGCCTGGTATGTTCTGTGGCCAGACCCATGTGGTGGCTGTGCCATCTCTGATCACCACAACGGTCCTGACCATGTGTGGGGCTTTGCTGTGCCTCGTCCCTGCTGTCCCCTGGTGCTTGCTGAGGAGGGAAGCTTGGGCTGGGGGTCCCTCCTCCCAGCCACTTTTGGAGCAAGCTGCCAGAAAGGAGCGGACCACTGGAGGACCCCCAAATCCTGTAAGGGGATAGAGAATTCAGAGCTCAGACTTGGAATACGGAAGGCATAGTCTGAGGAACAAAATCTTGGGAGCAGTGGAATGATAAGTGGCAGGAGTGGAGAGGTTTGGGTCTTCTCCCAGGAGGTGGCTGGGCACTCAGGCTCCGAGTTCAAGGCTGCTGGAGCTCAAGGAGCATTTGGACAATGCTGTCGGGCAAATGGTGGCATCATTGAGGTTGTCCTGTGCAAGGAGTTGGACTCAATGATCCTCGTGGGTGCCTTCCAGCTCAGGGTATTCCATGATTGCATTATTCTAGGACAATGTGGAGTCAGGTTCTGCAGCCTTCGCTGGAGCTGTGTTGGGGAAGAGCCTGAGCTCTGGCTGTGCTGGGGACAAGCCTTGGAGTGGCCACCACAGGGAGGGGGAAAGGGGACAGGCAAGGTGGCTGCTGAGTCACATGGCCCAGTGGAGGAGGAGAAAGGCCTTGTGTGTAACTGATGTGCATCCCATGGGGTAAAGATAAGCCAGAAGCCAAAAATGAAATCATCTGCAATGCCTGTGCTGGAGCTTTCTTGGTAAAGGTGGATTTTCTCTGGGGCTGCCTGTCTGACCCCCAATCCCTGGGCAAAATTAGCAAATCAAAGAAAGCCCTGCCAGAGTGCACAGCAGAGACCTGGGTGTGTCCAGCCCAGCTTTCTCCCAGAGGAGAAGAGAGGGAGAGATTGGAGGCCCAGTGAATCTGTGAGCAGAGGGAGCTGGGCTGGGCTGAGTGCCAGTTGCTCCTGTCCCTGTTCAGGCCACGTTTGCTGTGGTTTGCCCCGAGAAGTTTCACCTCAGGGCTTTGGTTGTGGGGCAGCAGCTGGTGTGAGGAGAGTTCAGCTGCCTGAAACAAATGTCAGGGCTGCAGGAAGGAAACTGGAGGGATCAGGAAGGAAGGTGGGGGCTCGCGTGAGAGCAGGATTGGTCTCCCCAAGAGGGGTGGTTTCTGCTGTGTCTGGTGAGAGCCTGGTTAAAACTCAACCCTTGCAAGCGCCACCCTCTGCGTGTGTCCTGGCACTGCTGCAGCTTGGCCCCTGTCAGACCTCACACTCAGGTGCTGTTCTGCAGCCTGCAGCTGTGGCATTGAGCACCAAGCCCTGCGTGGCAGCTCTCCCCTGGGTGTTGCCATGAATAGAAGGTGCCTTCTGCTGCGTAGAGCTGCCACTGCAACTTCTGCCCTCCCCACTGGGCTCTTCTCCCTCTTCTGCTACTGCTCCCACCAGCCCAAACTCGCTGGTGGGGTGAAACACCTGCAGCCCCCTTGGCGCCCTCCCAGTTTAAACCCGTGGTGGGTGAGACCACGTGCCGGTGGCCCTGTCCCAGTCGCAGAGTCTCGTGGTTTCCAGGCCAGGAGCAGGGGGTGTGTGCGGGCTGAAGGAGGGCAGAGGAGCCCGCGGTTTGTCCCGCTGTAGTTGGTTTCGATGCCTCTGGGGGGCACTGGAGCCCCCGGAAAGGCACTGGGGGCCGGGCGGGCACCCCCCGACAGACTATTAATAATTTAACCAACTGCTTAATTCTCCACAGCCCCTTCCTTCTGAGCAAAACCCAGAGCTACCAGCCTGGCTACGAGGGGCGCATGAGTAATGCACAACTCTGGCAGCAGGAATGCGGAAAAGAGCTTAAACAAAAATATTTTCCATCTCCCTTCCTTCCCCCCGCCCCTCCAGCCGCTGGTGAAGAAAACCGCTGCCACTAGAAGCTATATAAAAACTTGCTCATTCTGTCAACCTGACGGCTCTGGAAATGTAGGGCAGGTACCATCCCAGATCTGCCAGCTCCCATCAGAGCCTCGCACTGCGCCCGGGTGCTGGGCTGTTGGTTGGGAACATCTTACGAAGCACAGTGAGGTGGTAGCAGCTTTTTCAGGGTCGATCCAGATGAATCAAGCCAGTTTTGCAGGTGTGGAGGTTTTCAGGGCTCAGTCTGGGGCTTGGCCAGGTCTCCCCAACTCCCTCACTTGTGAAAGGCAGGTGAATCAATTCCTTTTTGCTGCACGTTGCTGTGCCAGATCACCCAGCAGCAGCTGGTGTAAATACACCGAGGACTGAGGTGTCTTTGGGGTGACACTCGTGCCAGGAGCTGTGCCAGGGGGACAGAGATCTCTGTGCCACAGAAGAAACCAGGCTCCTCTTCCAGCTGCCCCAGTTGTGGCAGCTCTCTTGCTGTCCCTGCCTTGCCAGGAGGGCAGCAGGACACAGCCCTCCTCACACCTCACCATGGGGCTGCTCTTCCTCGCCTTGCAGCTGCACAGTCCCAGCTCTGGCTCTTCCCCCATCTGCTCCCAGAAGCCATCCTTGCCTGAGCTCAGCTCCTAATTTTGAACACCTCTGCTGCCCAGCACCCTCCCCTTCCCCCAGCTTGGATTCCATCCTGCATATATTTGCCACACAGCATTTAAAATAGAGCCTGGCAGCCCACGTGTGGCACTGCGCAGCCCGGCCTGTGCTTGTGCTTTATGACTTTGGTTCCTGGCTTCCCTCTGCTCCTTGCTTTCTCCCATTGTAAACTGGGGGGAAGCTCTCATCCCCCTGCCCTGTGAGTCCCTTCTTTACTCCAAGTATGGGCAGGAGGTGGTGCAGGAGGCTGGGAAGGGCAGTCCTGGAAGCCTGTGCATGATGGTGAATGTCTCACCTTCATGTGTTTCTCCCTCCAGCTCTTGTGTCTCTCCCAGGTGCTCCAGCCAGGTGTGCTCAGGATGGGGCAGCTCTGGTCTGTACCTTAGAGATCATCTGGGCAGGTGAGGTCTCTGAGAGGAGGATCTTTGGGTGTGGACACCCAGGAAGCAGGGCCTCTGGGGCACAGGACACCGTGCCAGGTGGGGCCAGGAGGATGTGCAAGTGCCTCATTCCTGAGGAACCCTTTGGCTGCTGCTGGGCACGGCAACATGCAGGGCAGAAACCCTGGGGTCTCTGTGGCCTCAGCCATTCATTCACCTTCTGTGGTGTGGAGAGAAAAGGGGCAGCAAGAGGAGTGGGCTGAGGCGAGGAGGGGGCTCTTCATGGCTCCTTGAAGGAGACCCTTCAGGTGTTCTGGAGCCTGTGACTGGGGAAGGGGCTCTGCTCACCCTGTGCACACAGTGCCAGTGCCAAGGAGGGGGGCAGACAGGCTGCTGCTGAGCAGCAGAGCCCTGGCCATGCTGGGTGCCCCACTCACCTGGTCCAGGTGAGCCCCCCACCGGGCAGGTCTACCTGGATTTGCTCTGCTGTCCCTGGGAGGGAAGTTGGGGCTCAGCAGTGACCTACAAAAACCCCTGGGGTACTCGCTGGCTGGATTGAACCAAAATGCATTAATCTGGTGAGCTGACTCCTGACATTCCAGCTCTCTCCTGTGACCCACCACTCCCATTCCCAGAGCCCCTGGCCACCTGGAGTTAACCCTTTGTGGGCCGCACTGGGAGCATCCCTGGGATGACACAGCAGTGCTCTGGGAAATTTCCATGAGGCGCCTGTGTGAGTCTAACTCAACTTAGCAACGGCTTGGCTTTGCTGGAAGCCCAGATGGCATTTTGTTGTGAGGTGCCTGCAGGATGGGCTTCCTGGCATGGCTGCATCCTCCTTGAGGTGCTGGGGACAGGAATTTCACTGCTGGTCACCCTCTCTGGGGGAGCAGGGCTATGAAGAGGAGCTGTTGCTGCATGCTGCTAACTTCAAGGCTGGTTTTGTTGGGCTCAGAGATTGCGTTGTCCCAAGCTTTCTCCTCTCAAGCCTTTTCCATTCAGAAGGGAGAGGAACCCTTAGGTGCTCAGCAGTTTTGTCTGGGACTGTCCAGACCAGAAGCCAGTTAAACTGGTTTCCTTCCCCGCTGCCCCTATGGGCTTTCCTGATGAGCTCACCTCAGAGTCCATGCTGTTTTTCCAGCCTGACCTAGAAAGGAGCTGATCTTGATCCATATTTAAGGAGAATCTGTCCTGGTTCCGATTCCTCTTATGCACGTGGGGCTGTGCACAGGGAATTCCTCCAGCACGGCCAAGGCCTGTCATGAGCAGGAGTCAGACGGAGCTCAGAGAACCGCCTGACCTGATACAGCCGAGCTCCATCTGGCCCCGTATCCTGTCTCCATCAGCAGCAGATGCTGGGGGAAGAGGAGAAGAACAGAATGAGCGGTGCAGTGATACTTTCTCTGTGCTTTCACCCTACCCGGATACATAGTGGCTCAGTGCCTTTCTAAACACTTGGTCCTTCAGCCCTTTGGGGGATTATTATTAGATGATGAGGAGCAGTCAGGGTCCAATTTTCCAGGGTTCTCATGGAGAACCAGGCCCCTCCAGTTGGGTAGCTGAGATCAGCAGCAGAGTGCCAGCTTCCCTGTGCTGCACTGAACTGCTAAGGCTTTTGGTTGCCCTACCAAGGTACTGAGCTCCAAAATTAGGTCCTGGGACCAAAAATAACTAAATTAAAACCTATAAATTTTTTCTCTCAACAAGCAGAAAATCCCAGGGCTGGAAACCAAGGGACAGCATGTGCCCAATTCTTAGGTAAAAAAGCAATCACTGTTTGCTTGGTTTAATATTGCAGTGTTCACCAAAAGGGGTCTAACGTGGAAAACTACCTGGATTGGGCCAGGTTCTGTTGGTTCAGGGGTCTGAGAGGCCACCTTGTCCTCTATTCCCACAGCTCAATCCCACTGGCTTCTTTTGGCCTTATTCCCCTTTGCCAGGGCAGCCTGGCTGGCTGCGTGCAGGTCTCTCCCTCAGGAGATCTCTGAAGCCCAAGGTTGTATAAGCTCTGTGCAAACAATAAAGATCCCAGGGCTCTTTTCCAGACGGTGGCACGTCCTGCTGTCCTTGACCTAAATATCCCAGCAGGAGTGAAATTTAGCCCCCTGGTGCCAGCTCTCCAGCACTCTTCTGCAAGCCGGTGGTGGCATTTCCACTTGCCTAATGTCAGTAAGTTGGCGCTGTGGAACAGCTCGGTAAATAACTCGGGATGCAAAAGGGAAGGCTCAGAGCTCTCCTGAAGTGAGCCAGCTTGGAAAAGAGCAGGGCTCTCCCCCAGCAGGGAGGGGGGCAGAGCATCTCGGTGGGGCTGGTGGGGGCTCCAGATGCAGAGGAGGCAGGTGCATTTGTTGGGTGGCTGCTGGGTAGAGCAGCAAAGGCATCATGTGGGCACCTGGTACCCAGGAGGCGCCTTGACCCCTTCCCACTGTGTAGACTGGGCTTCGTGGCACAATGGGATCTAGGGGGATGTGTCCTGATGGGCTTGATTTTTGGTTGTTGGTCCCATCCTGGTGGTAAGTTGAAGCTCTGAGGCTTCCTGAAGGTGAGGTGACCTTTGAAGTACAAGTCATATGGGGAGCAGCTGAGAGAGCTGGAGGGGCTTATCCTGGAGAAAAGGAGGCTCAGGAGGAACCTTCTTACTCTTGAGAACTGTCTGACAGGAGAGGATCTGGCTCTGCTCCTAGAGAACAAGGGACTGGAAAAAAGGAAACAGCCTCAAGTTGTGCCAGGGGAGATTTGGTTTGGATATTGGGAAGATTTCTTCAAGGAAAGGACTGCCCAGCCCTGGCACAGGCTGCCCAGGACCATGATGATAGAGTACTTATCCCTGGGGGGTTTGACAAACGTGCAGATTTGGCACTTGGGTCCGTGAGTTAGTGGTGGCCTTGACGGTGCTGGGGACAGAATTGGACTTGATCTCAGAGGGTTTTTCCAACCAAAATAATTCCATGATTCCATGGTCCTTGTAAGGCTGGTGGTGGGCACTGCAGGCTTGAGCCTGGGCTGCGCTTCCTGGCTGGGCTGTGCCTCAGGTTTCAGAGTGAGGGGGAAGGCACTGGCTTGTATTTTTCACTTTGTGTTTTTGAGAGCAGGATCACCAAGCTGCACAGTGCAGTCCTGGGGGTGTGTGCTGAGGACCCCAGGGATAATGGGCTATGGGGAACTGTTGACAGAGCTCTGCCCACTTTGGGTGTGAAGAAGACTTTCCAAAACTGGATTTGGATGGTTCTCCAGCAAACCAAATACACCTGGGTTGGAAGAAATCCTGAGGACTGGGAGGGCCCTGGACCACTGCTGCTCAGGGCTGGAGCTTGCTGCTGGACAAGGAGTGTCACAGAGGATGGGGATGGATCACAGGGGATCAGAGGGGATCCTGAAGCTTATTGACTGCAGTGTGACTTGAACTGTAAAGGAAGGGATTTGGCATTCAGCTTGCTTAATGCTGTGCCAGAGCCCTCATTAGTTGAAGTGGTGATACAGAGAAGCCTTTGTGGAGCCCTGGGTGCTTCCTGGACCCCAGCGAAGGTCTGGGAGCTGCAGTCTTTGGTTTCCTACCCTGGCACTTCCCAGGCAGAACCCAGAGACAGAAAGTGCAACTGTCCTGATGTTTTGATGCCAAAAGATGTTAAATCTGGAGGTGGGAGGGAGGCTCCTTTGCAGCTTGCTTGCAGAAGGAGTGCAAAGCTGGGATTTTCCGTGCACACAGTCCCTGCAGCTTTGGGAATGCAGCTTTCTGATGAGGTTAAACCTCTGGATGCCCTACCTGTTGCTACAGCACCCACACTGGAACCCTGAGGAGCAGAGGGCACACTTTACCCTCTTCAAAATCATCTTAGAAGCTGGTGTTTTTTAGCTTTGGCTGAAGCTTGGTAGGAGCTTTTTGGGGTGCACAGACCTTTCTGTATCTTGAGGCACTTTTGGTTCTCATCTGAAAGGCTAATAGGCAGAAGTTCTGGAAATCTGCATTCCAGTAAATCTGTATTCTGTTGTGTGTGCTGGTGTCTTTGGGTGAGCGTGGCCTTTCTGCAGCGATGCAGAATGGGCTCTGCCATCCCCCTGCCTGCCTAGCTGGCACTGCTCTGTGGTTTCTACCCTGCTGGGCTGCCTGCAGCCCCTCTAGTGCTGGGAGGGCAGGATGCAGGTGTGGTGCAAGGAGCTTCCCCAGGAGGGAGCAGGGATTTGTGGTAGAGTGAATGCCTGGAGGCTGCCAGGGCTCTGGCAGGCCACCCTAGGAGGGTGACCCGAGTGCTGCCACAGCAGGAGGATGGTTATTGCTGACATGGTGCTGGTTCCCAGCAGCCCTGTGCTACCTGCAGTTGAACTGCTCCAGGCTGAGGAGATCACCTTCCTTGAGTTGTTCTCAAAATCCTTGGAATTTTTTTCCTTCTTCTTATGGGGGGAAAAAGGGGTCCATTGGCATTATGAGATATCAGTTCCTTCCCATGACACTTTCTCACCTCTGCTCCTCATACTGTTTTGTCTTTTCCTCAACTTCTGCATGCTTGCACCAAAACTCCTCAGTGAAGAGGAACTCAGTGAGCTGCCCTGCTTCTTCTCAGCTCAACCAACCAGATCCTTGGGTGTGTTTGGTTCCTGCTCTTCGTTTGTGTCCAGCACTGTGTTCACAGAGTTGGTGCTGCAGCTGTTGAGCTCCAAGGACAGAAACGTGTTCAGCTGACTGTCCACAGAGCCAGGATTGCTGTTGCCATTTCCACATTGCTCAGCTCATCGTGTGTCACCAACCCACGGAGCTGGGAATCCCGGAGCAAGAAATGCCCAGGAATCTGTGTATGGGGCTTGACATCCAGCATGTCCACCAGGGACAGCACTGCCACCTCTCAGGGAGTCCTGTCCCCTTGTGTGGCTGCCCAGTGTGTAGGGAGGGAGTGGCTGCAGTGCCAGGGACACGCAGTGGCTGCGCCATGTGGCTCTGAGGAGTGGGGAACAGATCGGTTGCTTCTTGACGGTGCATTGTTAAAGGTTTCACCTCCCCCAAAATGACACATTGCGAGCAAAAATAGAACAAGACAGAACACATAGACCCACCCCCACCATCCCCACCACCCGGCAGCCAAGTGCACGCAGTGCCAAACCCTTGGGTTTAAAAGCTGGTGCTTTGTCACCCTGCCTCCCCTCAGTCCTGCCACCACCTGCCCCAGCCCAGCAGATGTTCAGGCACATCTGGTGAGTGACCATCACACCAGGAGTGGCTGTACTGCTGGACAATCACCACCCAACCCATGCTGTGGGCTGGATCTGACCTCTCTTCAGCTGCTGGGTCTGGGATGTGAGCAGGAACCGTGGTGTTGGTGCAGGAGGTTCTCTCGCCCCCTGCACAGTGGCGCTCTTGGGACAAAGTGACGGATGCCTTTGGCCAGGAGAGCCACCTCCGGCGTGGTGGCATGGCTTGGCCCAGCCTGCTGTGAGCCAGAGCTGTCTCCTGTGAACGGTGAGGGAAGCTGCCTCCCAGCCAAGGAGCAGGGTCCAATTCTGGAGTGCCACTGGTGTGTGCTAAGCACAGTTGGACCAGGCAGAGATCTGGTTGGAAAACGTCCAGGAAAGGAAGAGTTGCTCCAGGAGGTGGTAGAGCTGTCAGCCGTTTGTCAGCAGTGCCTAACAAGGCTGTGGCCTGCCTTCACTACCCTGCATCCTCCATGGCTCCAGAGCTGGCAGTTACACTGGCAGTGAAATTATCCAGGCTTCATGAGTCCCCCTGTGATCCTGCTCAGGGGTACAAAGCCCATGCATGGATTTTTAACATTGGAAACAGAGCTGAAGCAGAGGTTGGTGGTGTCTTGGGTAAACACCTGGGGGGATTTGGACTGGGAGTTGGGGAGGAGAGGAGTGGAGAAGTGATGGCACTGGAACTCACATCCCCAGGACGAGCAGCCATGGGTGGAGGGAGGTTTAGGCACTCTTCAGGGGGAGCTTCTCCCTCTGAAGCTGGATGAGGGGCTGCAGGGCCTAGGAAGTGGGGCTGAGCTTGTCCAGTGAGCTGCACGTGAGGCAGAGGTGGTGGTGACATGTCCCTCCTTCAACCGGCCGTGCTCCAGTTCTGGCACTGTAGCAGCTCTGGAGAAGGACAGAGCTGTCCCACAGGGACAGGTGGGCTGGGAGTAAGGCTGCTGTCACCTGCACAGTCCCTATACTGTGCAGAGAGATGTTGGACAGAGCAAGTCCTGCCTCAGTTTCCCTGTTGCCCAATTTACACTGGCTGTGGGGCTGGTGAGTCCACCCGAGCCCTTGTAAGCAGTGAGATTGCATTTGGTAATCTCCCGGTGGGGCTGCCCAGAACTGCCTGGCTGGGATCTGCTCTCTCTTCTCCTGAGGAGAAGGCACATCCAGGGCAGACCTGGTGGCTTTGTGACAGTGAGTGATTGCTGGTTTTATCCATGCTGAGGCCATGTGGCATTTGCAGCTGGCATCTCACCGTTTGTGCCTTTGTACCAGTGCATTTCTCCCACCTTTGATGATCTGCATCTGGTCTCGCGAGCCTTGGCTGGGCATAAGCCCACTGCCTCCTCCTGCTCCCTTTTGAGTTTTTCCCAGGAGAGGTCTGGAGGAAACAGGCCAGGGGAAACAGCTGTTTGATGGTTCTTGTCTGGTCTTTTGTGATTGCAGGGAGCCACTGACACTTGGGGTGGCAATTCCCAGCTTCCTCCAAGTGGCTTGCTTGCAGGTTTGGGAGGAGCCAGGTTGGGCTCTGCCTTGGCCAGCGTGGCCACTGAGCCAGAAAACTGGGCTTGTCATGGAGGGAGGCTGCAGAGAACTGAAGGGTGGGGCAGGTAGGACTGTGGGGTGTCAAACCCCCTCCATGCTGCTGCCCCTGAAGGTCACAGAAGAACAGAAAGTGGCCAACACTGCTTAGAAGGAAACACTCTCTTAGGAGGAAAAAAGCCCAGCTGGGTTTGAAATTGGGTCAGATTTGTCCTCTGGTACACCGTGTGGCCTTGTGGCCAGGCTGGGATGGAGGGCAGGAGTCCCATGAAGCTGTGCCGTGCCTGGGCAGATGCCACAGCATGGGTAAACATCTTGTGAGCGCATTTAACCAGCCAAGCTGCCCCGGGCTGCACAGACCCTCCTCCCTGCCAGGGGCTGATGCAGGGTGGTCGCTGAGACAGTTGTGCCTTGAGAGCCAAGCTGGGTTCCAGCACTGGGTCGTTCCTAGGTGGGGACCAGGGGACACACGAGACAACGCCTGGGGCCATGCCTCTGCATTTCAGCAGGTTTCCTTCCCGCGGGGGTGAGCCCTGCAGACCCTGCCAGCCCAGCCCCTGGCCGCCTGCAGCGTTGGGCTCCTCGCCCTCCAGCCTGTTTGACTCCTCCAGTCCGGGGGCGGCTGGGAAGTGACAGCTGGAGCCAACGCAGCAGCCCGCTGCCATGCCAACCCTGTTTCCATGGCAATGGGCACCCAATGGGCGACTGCCAGCCAAGGCCAAGATGCCCGAAAATGAAGCGATGCCCCCTGAAATGGCCAGCAGGGGCTGGGAGCCTGGGAGCTGCCAGTGCCAGCAGTGCCTTCGGGGCCTGGGAGCGGATCAGAACCACCCCAGTGCACAGTGGAGCAGGGCAGGTGAAACCCTTGGTGCACCCTGTGAAACCATAGAGAAAAAAAATGGGGAGGTGCAGCCACGACGACAGCCCCCTCCGGCTGTCTTACAGCCTAATTTAATTTAAATAGATGGCTCTTACATAACCCTCAGGGCACTGTGCTGCTGGAGCCAGCCCCACCCCATGCTGGTGAGGCCCCCCCCAGAGTGGGGGTCTCAGGAGGGGAGAGTGGCACAGGAAGATAGGCTCCCCAAAGCTGTCTGTGCCCTGGGGCTGCTCCTTACCAGCCCCCCTTTATGTAAGTCCCTGACCCCCATGTTTATCCAGCTCCACATTGAAGCCTAGGTGGGTATCAAAACATTTTAAAATAACTCTGCCTTTTGTTAGCACCACAGCTATCTTTAGAAGAGATTTGATTTTATTTGAAAGCCCTCTCTGTGAGGGTTCAGTGGAATAGATCCGAGCCCAGCAGTTTAAAGGGATATAGGTGTGATGATCTCCTTTCTTGTCTGGAAACGCAGTATTGATTATTGCTTATTGATATGATAAACTCCATCTTACCCCTGCAGCCATCTCCTCAGCTTTTCTGGCATTTCCCCAGCTGGAAGGGGCAGTGTTGTGCTCAGAGTGTTGCTCATGATTCACTTGTCCAGGCACCCTGGGATGGCTCTTGAGGCATCTTGGTCCCCAGCTCCATCCCCTCCCTGTGAACAATCGCCCTGCTCATAACAGCTGGTGGTTTTCCCAAACATTAAAATCAAGGTGAGGAGAATCAATGCTGTATTTTCAGGTCACAACCATAGGCCACCACCTCTGCAGCCATGACAGTGGCTTGGGGGACAGCTCACACCCAGCACATGCCAGTGTCCCTGCTCCAGCTGTGATGGGAAGAGGAGGGAACAAGGAGCTCTGCGCTGGAGCAGAGGTGGTCAGGAAAGTGCTCTGGACCCACTGGGGGCCAGCTCTGCACCTTTTGGGCAGCCAAGCCATCGTGTGTCTCACCAGTTGTCCTTTCAGCAGGGTTGTTGTGCCTGCAGCAGACTGGGGAGACGGGACTGTGAATCACCCACAGTGGGCAGGGTGGCTGTGGTCCCTTTTTCCTGGGGCTGCTTCCTTGGACCTGCTGCCTTCCATAGAGCCAGCAGTGAGGGAGAGATGCTGTAGGAGGAGCAAGCAGAGGCTATGACCTCCCTTTTGGTTTCTTGCGTCCTGTTCTCAGGCTTCCTGCTCTCTCCAGGCTCTGATCTTTCTGACATTTTACCTGTCTCCCCTTTCTCCCCCCACAGGAGACAGGAGCAGTTCCAGACAAACCCCGACAGCTACAACGGAGCTGTACGAGAGAATTACACCTGGTCCCAAGATTACAGTGACCTGGAAATTAAAGTGCCTGTGCCCAAGCACATTGTCAAAGGCAAACAGGTAAAGTGATGCGAGTGGTGTCTCTGTAGCATTTCCCTTTCCATTAGGGTGCACAGCTTTCCTGGGAGACTGTGTTTTGTATTGAAGGACCAAGATGTGGTTGTGCCTTATTCCACAGTGTGAGTCTGGTGAGGACTGAGATCACAGCCTGTCCGTGTTCCTGTTGTGCTGCAGTGTCCTCTGCTCCATCTCAGCTAGGCTCCCTGGCACTGCCTCACCCCTTCTGTGCTTTTTCTTTCTGCTTCCACTACCTGCATACTCACACGCGTGTTTTGGAGCCTGGCTGGGGATGGATGCCCTTCCTCAGTTGTTCCTCTGGCTCTGAGTGTCTTCTGCCTTCTGTTTGGAAGCAGGAGCTGCTGGAACGGCTCCTCTGGCACTGGGGAGCTGGATCAGGCACAGCCCCTGTGTGGCTTGACCTGCTCTAGATGGAAGGGAGCCGGCCTGGGGAGGAGGCTGTGGGCCAGCCCCTCCTCCTGGCTGGCTTCATGCACAGAGAGGTCTCTCCTCTCTTTGGCTCAGGCAGGAACTCCCCTGTTCTGCTTGTGCTCACACTGTTTTTCCTGCACCCCTTCTGTTCCCTCCTGGTCAGGGACCCAGAGGGAGTGTGCCCATGGCTGGCCTTAGCTGGAGCTAGAACTCTTTCCCAATGCTGCCCTTCCCTCTGTATTTTTCCATTTAGGAAGCCTGTGCTCCCCCACCTCCTGCTCTTCTCTGCTTCCAGGGTGGCTGAAAGGAGCACGCTGGAGTTTGTCACTGGCTTCAGCCTACACAGCTCCTCAGCATGCCAAGGAATGTCACTGGCAGCAGCAGCAGCAGCCCGGGCCAGAGGGGTGAGGGGGCACGGCTGTCACAGGCACAGCAGGGCACCAGGAAAATGCATCTCTCCCAGTGGATCTCTAAAACAAACCCAGAGTGTTTCTTGAAAGGATTCTGGGGTGTCCAGATGGATATTCCATCCCTCTGCATCAAACTTTGGTCACGATTCCTCTCCCTGACTAGGGAAGTTTCCTCCATGCCAGGGAAGTTGTGTTCTTGCCAAAAACCCCACACAGGGCTCTGTCTGCTCCATCCTTGGCCATGGAGAGGTTCAGGAGCCTGCAGGAGCTCACAGGAGTGAAGACAGGATGTGGTTTCCTGACCTTCCTTGGTTCAAGACTGTGCCATGACTGTGGAAGAGTCCCTGCACCTCAGAGGGGGCAGAGGGGCTTTAAGGCACCCCCTTCCCCTGTGCCCGTGGCATGGCTCTGCCCACCTTTGCCCCAGTACCTGCCCACGCTGCCCTCTTAAAGCAATTGGTTGTTCAGATGCTGGACTTCCCTTCTCCTTGCACTCTCTTTCCTGATGTTTTGTTCATCCATCCTTCTTGGGGCTCCTCTTGGCAGCTGAGTTTCCATTTCCAAATGATTCTGTGTATTCACAGCCTCGGGGGAATGAGAACAGAGAGGCTGGGGCTTGGGCCAGAGCAGGAGGACTCAGAACAATTTAAAAGCTCCATGTACTTTGGACATGTTGTTCATGGGTACTTGCACAAGAGCAAGATTCTCTTGCATTCAGACAACTTCATATTTTAAAAAAATTACCAGGTTTTTGTCTTCTGCCTGACAAGGCAAGATTAAAAATTTCCCCATTTGGTCCCTGGGTTCAGAGTGCACCCAACTCTAATGTTGCTCACAGTCTTCCTTATGACACTTTTTGGGTTTCAGGCTGTTGCTATGGCACATTTTGCTCTGGTGAGCTTAAGGTTTCCTTGTATGGAGCTCAGGGGTCCTTGGAGCAGGAATGGGTAATTGGGTAGGTGAGAGCATCTTCCCCCATGGTCCCCCCTCTCTGATCTACTTATGGGCGCAGCAGAGGCCCATGGATCTGAGCACTCAAATAGAGATGATGACTCCAGGCCTCTCTCTTTGCTGAACTCAAAAGGAGACAAGCTCGATTCCTCTCTCAGTGTGTATTTGCTTGTTTGAGCTGCGTGGGTGGGCGTGGGCGTGCAGTGTGCACAGAAATCACTGTGGTGAAAAGACCACAGCACACAACGAGAACTGGCTTTCCTTGGGGGCAGCCAGGTGTTCCGGGGAGCAGAGGTGCTCACAGGGGGCACATGGGGAGGGACAGGAAGCTTCAGAGCTGCCAGAGTACTGTGGGTTGCTCTTGGCCTTCCCCAGGTGAGGGCTGTCCACAGGTACCGCCTTGTGCACACCTGAGTCCTCTCAGACATGTCCCTCCATGCATGGAGGGGCTCTCCAGCAGGGCATGTGCTGCCCCTGTCCTTACTCCTGAGGGGCTGCTGTGCTGGGTGGGGCCTTCTTGCTAGGTGCAGGTAGAAGCAGTGTTGGAATGGCTTCTCATGTTGTCTACTTGCACAGCAAAGTGGCCAGGTGAAGTCTTCCCAGACTTCTTCCATTTGGGTTTCTCTTCTCCCTCTCTCAACTCGTTGCTGGTCCCAGAGCTACCTAAAAGGTGTCCCTTGGCCCCACCAGATACCTTGTGCAGCCACCTGTGAATAAAACCCTCTCACATTTGGTTGTTTTTGTCCATGGAGAACCCACAGACACAATGCCTTCTACAGACCTGGGCCTGCCATGTCTCCAGCTTAGGAGTCACCTTGCCTTTTTCCCCTTGGTCCTTCCTTTCTGGGCAGGCCCTGTCCTGTGCTGAGAGCCAGCATCAGTAGCTCTGTCCCTGCACCCAAGAGCCTGAGCAGATGGTGGTGGTGGAGGGCAGAGCCTCATCCCCCTGCCTCTTGGCAGTAAGGTGTCAGCACTGGGCTGAGGGAGCTGCTCCTCTGGAGGTGTTTTCATCCCAGCCAGGTGACATCCTGCTGTCCTCTGCCATTCTCCTGTCCCTTTCCCAGTCCCCGGTGAGCACAGTCCTGCTCCCAGCTCCCACTGGAGCTGAGTCCCTGTGCTGTGTGTGCTGGGCCTCCTGTGCCCCTGCCGGAGCACACAGCAGGTTTGGGGGCTGTACCCTGGTGACATCAGTCACACACAGCCGCGTTCCCTCCCTGGCTGGAGCCGCTCTGCCTGTCTTCTGCCTGCGTGGAGCTAGTGAGCTGCTGGAAGTCTCCTAGGTAATGGATAATGTAATAACATTTCAAATGAGATCTGCAGAGCAGGAGGAAGATCTGGGGGAACTCTGGGAGAGAATGCAGGCAAATCTCACTGCAGTCTCCTCCTCTTGGGCCAGCGCAGGGGGCCACAATCCTGCCCCTTCCCAGCCAGGTCCTCCCCACATCCCCTGGCTTGGCGCAGGCTCTGCTGGCAGCTGCCTCAGGGCTGGAGGGGACAGGAGAGAACATATGGTCTCCACAGAGACCAAGGGAACTGCGTGCCTCTCACAGCCTGCCTCTGTCTCCCTGGGGGACAGCCATGTCACCTGCGTGGCAGGTCGGAGCAGGGTTCCCCATATGGCTGCTGTGGGTGGGAGCTGGCCCCGTTCCTGGGGACGGAGCTGCCCCTGTAGCAGGGAGCCAGGAAAGCGTGCTGCAGCATTCCTCCTGCACACAGCCCCTCCTCACACACCCGATGGGAGGCCTGGCTCAGCCCAGGGCTGCCTCCAGCAGCAGAAGCAGAGCCAAGGAGCAAGCTTTCAGCATGGTGCAGCAAATAGGGGATGACCTGCTGCAGCCCTAGTGTAGGAACCCCGACACTATCAGCCCCTGCTCAGCTATCAGGATCACACACACTCATGCCCAGCTTGGCATGGTGGCAGAGAGGCAAACCCTAAAGAGCTCTCTCACAGCGAGTAGATGTCCAACCTTTGAATGCTGTTTGCAGGCCTGTAGCATTACTGGTCTTCTTTGAGGGGAAACTGAGGCACAGGGTAGAACCAGCTGCCTTGAATCCTTCAGGGGTCCCCCCGATTGCCAGGCTGTACTGCTTTTCCTTCCCTGAAGAGGTTCCCTCTCTCCTCTGAACTGTCACTCTTTGCTGTGAGAGAACAGTGGGATTCTCACCCTGCTGCTACAGACAGGACTGGAAGCTCTTCTCTCTCTCATCCCCCTGCAAGTGCACTTGACCCCAAACCCCAGCTTGCACAGTGAGAGGGGAAGCAGGAGCCTTCTGGATTATTGTGTCTGTCTTTGTTTCCAGGTGTCTGTGGATATCAGCAGTGGTGCCATTCGTGTAGCAGTGCTGGAGGGAAGCAGCCAACACGTCCTCATGGAAGGGAAGCTCACCCACAAGATCAACACAGAGAGTTCCCTGTGGAGCCTGGAGCCTGGGAAGTGTATTTTGGTAAGGGTGGTCTACACCAGCTGTGTCTGCTTGGCTCGCAGTTCTGCCACGCTTAACCCAGGAAACTGGCGCAGCTGGAAGTTGGAGCCAGCTCTAGATGCGTCTGGCTTTGCCTGTCCAACTTCTGGCTCATGCTGCCCTTGCCTGTGTGCTGTGCCTTGCCTCCTACTCCTGACTTGCCTGTCAGGGTGTGGGCTGGGCAGAGGGGTCCCCAGCTCCAGCTGAGGGCAGGCAGCACAGCCATCACTTGAGGGTGGTCTCTGTCCTCAATCCCAGCATGGGGCCCTGCACTGCACTGCTGGTCCTGCACACCTGGCCTTGCTGACCCTGCCCTCCAATTCTCCTGGCCCCACTCCAGCCCCAGCATCTTGGCAGGTGCCTGTTCCTCACCATTCCTTTCTGTCCTGTCATGGGATTCCTGCTTGCCCTGTTTGAGGTGGGCACTGTGGGTCCACTACCTCCAGCAGGCCTGTGGTTTGCTGTGGGTCTGTTGTCCCAAATCATCCCTGTTGAGGAGGTCTCAGGACAGCCGATGCCCAGCTTGTGTTATTGGTGGGTTCCCAGCCCCAAGCCTCATTTCTGAAGTGCTCCAGATGTTCAGGCTGAGGGTGTGAGTTCAGCTGTGCTCACAGCTGGAGCTGCTGCAGGAGTTGTGCCCTTCACCCTGGGGTCTTGAGTGTCAAACAGTTTCCAAAGTTTATATGCCAGTTTGGGGGCCAGGATTGTGCTAGGAGCAGGATTTTGCTACCTGTAACCATCTTTGCCCTATCCTTTTCCACCCAGAGGCTTTTCCAGGAGAGTTTCAGGAGTACCAAAGCTGTTGTGAGACCCAGGAGAGGACACGTGCTGTCTCCTGGGTAGGAATGAGCTGGCTCTAAGCCTTTCTCCCTGTGGCACGAGGGTGGCAGCAGATGAGCACCCAAATCCAAGCCCTCACAGTGGAAAATGGAGTGGAAATGTGCTGCCAGAGTCAGGAATCCCGTGAATGGTGTCTGGGGAGGCTGCACAGTGCCACTTGACCGCTGCTGATCCACAGGGATGTACCTCGAGTGACAGGCTGGTGCCAGAAGGTTGAGTGAGGTCCCTGTAAGGGAGAGGAGCTTCTCTGATGCTGCTAGGCCACTGAAGGGATGTGGTAGTGGCATCCTTAGCCTGCATTTTGTAAATATTCATAAACATCTTCAAAATTAGCTGATCTTGGACAAAGAAACAATCCTGGAAAGGCATGAACCCGTTGAAGAGGAGGTGGCCCAATGGGTGTCTGCTCCACAGTGTGGATGGAAGTCTGGAAGTCCCTGGTGGGTGTTGCCAGCATCAGCAAGGGAGGCAGCGTCTCCTGAGTGCCCATCAGAGGCCGGGGATGGCGCGGGCGGAGCGAGGCTCGGTGCCTCCCGGAGCGGCCGTGGGGAGCAGAGGGGGCCCGTCACCCCCAGCCCCAGAGCTGGCTCTTGCCTCGAATAGCACTAGCCCAGGCTTGTGAGGATCTCCAGCTGGCTGCCAACATATTGATGGTGGGATGAGATCTCGCTTGAAGAATTGTAAGGTAACTGGAGCAGAGTGAGTAATCCTCGCCCAAGAGCAGCTCCTTTTCCATGCGCTGAGTAGCCAGGAGTGATTTGCGCCTCCTCCCAACTCATTCATCAGGGGACACCCACCCTTGTAGGAAGGCATTGCTTCATTCAGCGCCTGGATGGGGCCATTGGGGTTTCTTTGGGGCTTATGGGGCATATGGACCCTTCCTGTGCCCCGGTTTGTGCATCGCTCCCTGTGAGCTCCAAATGCAACAATTGGGCTGTCTCCCTCCTGCAAGAAGCTGCAAGGTGCTGCCTGGCTTCCCTGTGGGACCCAGGGTGGCATTCTCTGGCAGGGTGTGGCTGTAGCCAAAACTGAACTCACCCAGTGCCAGCGCTGGGGTTGTCCGAGGAGATCCTGCCTGCCTTGGGGACTGCTTGGGGCACCTTGGTGGCCCTGTCCGTGGTTTGTGAATTGAGGTGATCCCTGCAGCAGAACTTGGTCTTGGTGCCAAGGAGGTGGAATCTCTTTTGCTTGGTCCTTTCTGTCTGAAGAGGTCTCAGTTCTGTGCAGAGAGGCTGTTGAGTCCTGTGTCCTCTTGCAGGGTGTGTCAGGGATCATCAAGATCCCCAGATTCTTCAGGTGGCTGCAGTAACAGCTTTCTCACTGTCCTCAGCCTCCCTGGCCTCCTCCAGCTCCCTTCTGGGATGCCATTCACAGCCGTGCCACCAGCAGACTCCCTTCTCCTCCAGCTCTTATCATGGGGAGATTTTTTTGCCTTACAACCCATCCTAGTTCTGCTTCCCCCATCCTGCCTGGTGTTCTTATTCATATATCATCTTCATTATGTCACTCACACTCCAGCAGACCCAGAACTCCCCTCACCAGCATTCAGAGACCACTCTGCTTTCCGCCTCCTGCTCCATGGAGCTATCCCAGCTGGAGCCCAGCCTGACACCAACATGTTTCTCATCTCATCCTTTGGCACACCCGTGTGCACGGCAGCAGAATCCAGCTGGCATTGTTCCTCAGTGCTCTGGCGACGTGGGGTGGGGGCCTGTCCATTCCTCCTGCTCAGGATTTTGTCCCAGGATCGTGCCCCTGCCTGTGGCATGCTGCACGGTACCCTGGTCCTGGGTGTCTTCCCTGTGCTCTCCCTTCTCTGTCACACCCGCTTGCTTGTTGAAAGTGAGATTAAAATAACCTCGCTGTTTTTAGCAATCCCCACTGGGTGTTGTGCACAACTCCTTTTGGTATTATTTTCGTTGTGGAGGATTTTTCTCCCATTCCTTCTCTTTTTCTCTTCCTCTCAGCCTTTGTTTTCCACGCTTGGGCTTTTGTCAGCAAGTCCTGCCTTGAACGTTTATTGCAGTCTTGGCTTGCCATCCTGTGAGCCATGAGGCTGAGGGGATGCAGTTCATGGTGCTCAGCCCTGCCCTCCCCGTACTGCTGAGAGCCCTCACTGGAGAAGTTCACAGCTTGCCAGCAGCATCATGGGGTCATCCCTCCCATTCCAAACCTGAGGAGCCTGAAGGGTGCTCCTGCTGCAAGTGTGGACAGTCAGGGCTGCTGACCCTCCACTTTGCTTTCTGTCTTAGGGTGATGTTCTGGGGGCTCCTCCACTCCCCCACCTGCCCACCCAGGGTTGGGAAGCCCAGGAGCAAACCCTCGGTGGCTCTCCCTCCCCTCCAAAGTGGAACTGTGCAATTAAAAAGAGAACAAGCATGCCTGTCTAGCTGAAAAAACTAACGCCTTCCCCAAGCTGGAATATTTTACCGGCTCTGCTCTCCCAGAAGGATTAAACCCCAGCCACCCCCTCCTGTATTAATTGGTTCCTTTTCTTCACACCACGGAGAAGCTTGGCTCCGTAACAGGAATGGCTGTCCGTGTTCTCCCCTCCGGAGCTATTGAGCTTCCTGGGAGGTTTGAGCAAATTGTATTGTCTGCCTTTATTGATGATTTTGCAGAGGCCGACGAATGCCATAAATCTGCCCTGCTGCTGGGATTAGTGCTAAAATAACATGGGAGGAAGCAGCCCACTCTTCCTGGAAAAGCTAAAAGCAAGTTGGAGTTCCTGTTGCAGGATGCCCCATGCTGGCCTCAGCACAGCCCTGCTGGCCAGCCAGCTCTGTCCAAGGCACTGCCATCGGGATGCCTGTGACTGCAGCAGGTGGATTTTCCCACTGAGGGTGTTGGCTGGAGCAGGGATATATCTCCTCTCCTTCGGGGCTGCTGCTGAGCTGTGGTGCCACAGGAAGCAGGTACTGGCAGTCAGCAGGGGTGGCACAGAGCAGCAGGTGATGTCCTTGCCTCCTCTGCCACCCGTGCTGCCACCCACCAGCCAGAGCCAGGGGAGCTGAGGCCAAGGTTCCTTCTAGGTTAGGGAAAGGCAAGATGGCTGCCACACCAGGGGCCCTGACCCCACACTCCAGCAGACACAGCCTCCTCATCCCACAGTGCTGGGCTCTGCCACTGCTGCTGTGTCAGCCATGTGGCCCCAGGCCAGTGTCACCCCCAGCCACTGCTGTAGCGTGGGCTGAGATCTTTTCCTCAGGGTGTGAGCTGGGGCTGTGGGGGCCCACAGCAGGGTTGTGCAAAGCCTTTGGCTGCTGGGGGAGGGAGGCATAAGCATGCCACCCCTCTGCCAGCTGTGAGGCTGGGTTAGTGTGAGCTTGACTTGACTTCCACTGGTGGGCAAGCACCATGCTGCTGTCAGCCGAGCTCTGCATCCCTGCCATGGAGCTGTGAGGTGGGCAGGGGTATCAGCCACATCCTGGGCAGGACAGGGGCTGCTCTCCCCATTCGCTGACCCACAGCTTGTCCCCAGATCAGCCTGAACAAGGGAGATGAGTACTGGTGGAATGCCATCCTGGAGGGCGAGGAGCAGATCGACATTGACAAGATCAACAAGGAGCGCTCCATGGCCACGGTGGACGAGGAGGAGCACGCCGTGCTGGATCGCCTCACCTTTGACTACCACCAGAAGCTGCAGGGCAAGCCCCAGAGCCATGAGCTGGTAGGTGCTGGCTACCTTGTGCCACCTGCCCTTCAAGGGTCCCATCCCCAGGAAAAGGGGCCCCATGGCTCTACTCCATCTCAGAGCTCCTCTTCACGTGTCCCCCCACACTAACATTTGGAGGGGGGGGGGCAGGTTCTGCTGATCAATCTTTTGCCATGCACTCCTGCCTTCCCCTTCCTGGCACCGTGGCAAGTGCCTGTAAGCCCAGACCCCCTGTACCAGGCGTGGGCCCCACATCCCTGAGCCTCTTTCCCCAGCTGGCCCTGCTCAGGGCTGCACCCAGGGGGTCTGGGCTCAGCCAGGAGCTGCCTGGTGCTGCCCTGGGCGCTGTCTGGGCACAGAAATGATATGTGCCCCTGGCAATGACCACTGCCAGCCAGGCAGGAAGAGGCACTGCTGCCCACACCCCTTCCCGTGGGTCAGGTGGCCACGCAGCCCCAGCACCTGTGGGATGAGCTGCAGAGAGAGCAGGGGGTGTGGGGAGCAACGTGGCATCACCCCGGGCTGACGGACGCCTCTTTGCAGAAGGTGCATGAGATGTTAAAGAAGGGCTGGGACACCGAGGGCTCGCCGTTCCGCGGCCAGAAATTCGACCCCTCCATGTTCAACATCTCCCCCGGCGCCGTCCAGTTTTGACAGTGGCAAAAACAACTGAAAAATAAAGCGGGAAGAGGCGACCTGCCCGCCCCTGGATGCCCACCAGGATCCTCCCAGCCAGCGCCAGTGCCCGGGACTCACTGATCCATGCTGCCGGCACCGTCCCTGCTGTGAGGGGAAGCCTGAGGAAGTGGGCAGATTTACATCCTGTCACCACGGCAACCTGGGCACCAGGACCCCTCTCCTCCCCTCCTCTCCCCTCCCTCACCTCGAGCTGCTCCATGTTTTTCTGGAATAGAGGGAGCGTGTTGGGTCGCGTTGGGTGGCGTAATTACTGTTTTTGGTGGAGGAGGATACTGCTTTTGGGGTTTCTGGGGATGCAGAGCCCTCCCTGCCCTGGCACGGGGCAGCTTTGCCCCTCACAGGTGGAGATGGGTGCTGGGTATGGGCAGTGGGGATGGGGAAGCCTGCCCCTGCCTGCCTCTGCCAGCACCCTGCCCACCTGGCACCCCCAAATCCTCTCGCCAGCCCCACTCCAGGGTATCCCAAGGGGGCTGTGCTGCCCCTGCCCTCTGCCCAGCCCCGGGGGAGGCTTTCTCCTGGCTTCCCCCTCCTTCACCTCCTCACTGGACGGTTGTCAGGACACCCGGGAGTGGGCAGAGGCCACAGCCATCCCCTAGGGTTTGCGCCCCCTGTGTCAGGGAGCAGCAGGGGTGCTCCCCACAGCACTGGCGTTTGGGGGGGCTACAGGCCCCCCCCTCATGGCCAGCAGCTGGGCAGGAGCCCCTGAAACATACGGGTTTCCCTGGCATGGTACTTGGGGGTCTGAGAGTGGGGTCTGCCTGGGAGAGGAGGCCCCAGCAAGCCCAGCCTGGCTCTCACAGCTTCTACCAGCCCTCCCCCCGGGGTGTGTGGGCTGGGGGTCCCCGGCCCGTTCCCCACCCCTCACCCCCAGCCTGCAATAAACACATGTCACCGTGGGGCCTGTGAGTGACTCCGTGCCACCAGGGGAGATGAGTGTGCCCGATTCTCCAGCATCACCTTGCTTAGGGACAAGGACGGGGACACTGAGCCCGGGGTGTCTGTCTGTCTGTCTGTCAGCACGGGCTCCAGACACTGGGGTGGGTGTTGTGGTGGATATGGGATTCCTGGGAGAGAGTGGAATTTGGGGGTCCTTCGGGATGTGGATATAGGACTCCTGGGGGTGGAGGGAGTGAATTCTGACATCCCTGGGAGGGGTTGGGTGTAGGATACCCGAAGGAGGGCTGGATTTATGGGTTACTTATGGGTGCGGGGGTGTTGGAATATGGGATCCCGAGGAGGAGGGGGGCTAGATTTGGACTCCTCGGGGTGTGGTGTGAGATCCCTGGGGAGAAGTGCTGGATTTTCGTGTCCGTGGGGCAGGGGGGTAGGTCTGGGATCCCCACAGCTGGCTAGGTTTCACACGGTGGGTGCTTTGGGGATGCCACCCCCGAGGTGTCACCCACCCCAGTGCCGGCATCTCCCGGTGCTGATGCGCTCACCGGGCCCCCCCGGCCCCCCGCCGCCCACCCGCGGTCCCCATGGCAACGGCAGCGCCAGCCGCCCGCCGCCCACCCGCGCCCACCCTCCGGGCCGGGGGGACACCGCTGCCCCCGGCCCTGCGGCGGCTGCTGCCCTCCAGGGTGGCCCTTGTGTGTCCCCCGCAGCAAAACCACCCCCGCACTGTGCTGCGACACCGGGGGGGCTTCAAGGTGCCCTTGGGGGAGGCAGGGGGTGATTCTGTCCCGCCCCGACCCCTGCCGGGTGTTGTGCTCGGGGAGGGGTTGGAGCCTGGCAGGGTTGTTTGGGGTGACAGTGGCGCGGGAGGAGGGAGCTCGGTATTGGGGGGAATAGGGGGGATTCCCCGAGGGGGGAGAAGGCAGGGCGTGGATGGGGGTCTTTGAGCAGGTTATCTGGATACTGGGGCTGTTTAGGGGGAGAATATGAGATCCGGAGGGGGTGCGGGTTTGGGGTCCTTTGGGGGGGGGTTGTGAAGATTCTTGAGACGGGTCTGGGTCTGCGTCCTATTGCGGGGAGTGTGGATATGAGTGTGGATTTGGGGTCCTTGGGGGGATCCGTCAGTCTGGACGCAGGGTTATTTATGGGGGGACTCCCGGGAAGGGGCGTCTGGATACGGGGCCTTTAGGGGTGGGGGCTTGGTCTCCCTCTCCCGGGGGTAATTTGGGATAAAGGGGTCCCGGGTTGGGGGGTCCGGTTACGGGGCCCTTGCGGAGAGCGGGGGGGATCCCCCCGGCGTGCGGGGGCAGCTCCGCGGCGGGGGTGCCCGGGAGGGGGCTGGGGGATCCCGGGCGGGGCGGGGGGCGGCGGGGGCTGTCCCGGGCTGGAGCCTCCCCCGGCCCGGCGCCTCCCCCCGCCCCCCCGCGCCGGGCGGAGCCGGAGCCGAGCGGAGCCGGTGCCGGGGCGGCTCATTGCGGCGCGCCGCGGCGGCAGCATGGCCACCACCGTGCCCTGCACCCGCTTCACCGACGAGTACCAGCTCTACGAGGAGATCGGCAAGTAAGGGCGGCGGCACCGGCCCCGGCCCCGGCTCCGGCCCCGGCCCCGGCCCCGGGGCGCGGCGGGGGCGGGGGGCGCTGCCCGGGGCTCCGGGAGCCGCTCGGTGCAGACGTGACGCATCCCCCCCCCCTCCTCCCCCCCCGGGATGGGACACCCGGGACTGGCCCCCCCCGCCCCCCCCGGGACCGGCCCCCCCCAGCCCACCCCCCCCGGGACCGGCCCTGCCCAGCTCCCCCCCCCCGGTACTGCCCTCCCCCCGGTATTGGCCCTGCCCCCCCCAATGGCCCCCACCCCTTATACCGCCCCCCTCCTGGGGCCTTCCAGCCCTCCCCGGCTGCCCGGACCCCTCAGCTCCTCTGGGCCCCCCTCCCCGTAGCCCCCCCGGTCCCTGCAGCCCCCTTGCTGCCCATCCTTATGGACCCTCCCCTTTAGGCTCCCCTATCTGTCCTCATCCCCCAGCCCCGGTCACCCCAGAGCCCTCCTCCATTCCTCCAGATCCCCTGCAGTTCCCAATCTCCTGTCCCTGGAGACCCACTCAGTCCTTACAGCTGCCCTTGACCCCATGGACACTCCATCCTGACAGACCCCCCAATTCCTCCTCAACCCCCCCCCCATTTTTACAGATTCCCCCAGCACTCCTAATCCTGCCCCTGCCTCCTGCAGACCCCCTCAGTCCTTAAAGCCCCTTTGCCCCCATTCTCACAGAGCCCCCCCCCCAATCCTTACAGACCCCCCCTCCCTGGTCCTTATAGATCCCCATCCCTCCAGATCCCCCCAAAGCTCCTACAAACCCCCACTCCCTTCAATCCTTATCGCCCCCCCAGTCCCTTCAAAATCCTCCACCCTCCCCAATCCCCCCTCCCTAGTCCTTACAGCCCCCATTTGCCCCCCCCCCCAATTTTCCATCCTTGAGTATTTATAGGCACCTGCTCCTTTTAGATCTCCCTTTTCAGGACCCCCTTTGCCCCTCACCCTGATGGATTTCCCCATCACTCCAGCCCCTCCATTTCCACAGGCCCTCCCCCATCTCCATAGACCCCCCCTGCCCCCCCATCCCTCTCCCCCCTGGTTCTTTAAGACCCTACTGCCCCCATCTCCTATTAGACCCTTTTGGGCCTTATATAACTCCCCAAATCCACTCCCCCTTCGGGTCCTTACAGACTCCAGCCCTCCTGGGCCCCCCAGGCCTCAAAGACTCCCAGGGCCCCTCTGCTGCCCTGAATCCCAACAGGTCCCCCGGCTGTGCCCCCCATCGTGCCCCCCTCGGGTGGGTGTTGTGGGGAGCTGGAGAGGAGCTGTTTTGGGGGGTTCATTTGCCCCCAGGGCCATGGGGATGCAGTTTTCCCCCCCATCCACGGGCAGGGATTGGCTAGGAGCAAAATGAGGGGAGCAGGGAGGGGGTCAGACCCTTTGTGAGGGGGGTGCACCCCCTCCCTAGATGGGGGAACGTTTTGCAGGGGTGGCTGTAGTCCCTTTGGGGGTGCCAGCAGGGGGAACATGGTGCCAATCGGGGGCTGTTCTCTCGGTCTGCCCAAAATCCAGCCCATCCTGGTTGCCATGGCAACGTGGTCCTGTTTCCCCCTTCCCATCTCTCGGTGTAGCCTGCCAGCCATCGCGCATGTGTCCCCCCCTCATGGGGGTGGGGAGGGGGGTATTGCTCTCGCTGGGGGGAAACTGAGGCACGGCTTGGGCCAGGACAGTGTGCCCCCCCTCAGGGACTGGCACCCACTGTGTCCCCTGTCCTGGGGGCCACGTGGGGAAGGGAGGGGTCAGGGCCCTGGGAGCCCCCACTTTTCCCCTGGTGGTGAGAGCATCCTCCTGTTTTGGCCAGCATGGGGCCTGTGGGGCCTGGGGACATGGGGCAGTGGCAGGGGACACCCAGGCCCTGCTCCCCTCCCAGGGCACACGTCCCACACGGCTCCCTCTCCGTGGCAGGCCTGGGGTGGTGCTGGTCCCAGCCATGTCCCCATCCTTCCCGGGGATCTCCTCTGAGTGCCCTGAGGCTGCCTTGGCCCCCCCAGCAAGGGACAGGCAGGGGATGTGCAGGGACACAGGTCCTGGAAGGGGGACAGGAGCTGATGGCACCTGAAGGGGCTGCCAGTGCTTCGATCTGGCACAGGCACGACCCTGCTTTTCCCATCTCTGTCCCTGTCCCTGGGGGGGACAGCTGGTGGCTGCCAGCTCCCCATACTCAGAGCTGGGTCCTGTGCCCCCCTGCCACCACCACCGCTGTCACTGCTGTCACTGCCACTACCATCATTACCATCGCCACCACCACGGCCACTGCTGCCATCCGGGCCACCCACTGTTCCCATGGCAACGAGCTGCCGGTGCTGGATCCTTCCTGCGACCCCCCCTCCCGCGATGCTGCGTGGCACCGAGCCCCCCTTCCTTCCCAAAGCCACCCCCGGTGCCCCCCCAGCGCCCCCCCAGCAGGGCCCCGTGTGTCAGGGCCCTCCCTGCCACCCCCGTGCCGGGGTTCACCCCCCGGTGCTGAGTCACGGCGGGTGCAGCCCCCCGACCCGGGTGCTGAGTCACGGTGGGGGCGCCCCCAAGCCCCCCCGGCGCTCGGGGCCGTGCTGAGCCTGGCCCTCCCCAGGGGAGCCTTCTCGGTCGTCCGGCGCTGCGTCAAGCTCTGCACTGGCCATGAGTACGCTGCCAAGATCATCAACACCAAAAAGCTCTCAGCCAGAGGTAGGACCCCCGGGAGCCTGGGACTGCCAGCACGCCTCTGCCACCCGGGGGGACTCCCAGACAGGCCAGGTGCCTGGCATGGCCCCATGGCACCCGTGACTCCTGTGACACCTCTGATACCCCTGGTGCCCATGGCACCTCTTCCACCTCTGATACCCCTGGTGTCACGACAGCCAGGCTACCTGTGGTGCCCATGGCAGGTGTGACAGCTGTGACCCCAGTGGTGCTGGTGGGAGGGAGGGGTGAATGCTCTGGGGTGGGGTCTGGCCCTGTCCATCCCCATTATCCCCCTGCTGTCTCCCCCGGGGCCCCTCAGAATGTCACCTGTCCCTAAGGTATGGGTGTCCTGCAGGTGCACAGGTGTAAGTGGATGGGGAGGAGGGTGTGCACGCACAGGTGTGAGCCTTGTGTGTGTGCAGGTATGAGCTGTGTGTGCACAGATGTGTCTACATGGGGTTGTGTGTGATGGTGGGTGTGCACAATGAGCAGTGGGGGTACCTGAGTGTGTGTGCACAGGTGTGTGTCCTTGGTGTGGGTGTGCACACATGGGCCGTGGCTGAGTGTGTGTGCTTGGTGTGCAGGCAGGTGTGCGCATGTCAACAGTGTGTGAGTGTGTGCTTGCACACGAGGGTGGGCACTGCTGTGTGTGCACATCTGTGAGCAGAGTGGGTGCCTGTGGGGTGGGGTGTGCTCACAGCTCAGCAGTGGGGGTGTGCAGGTGTGTGCAGGTGTTTGCAGGTGTGGGATGTGTGACAGCGTGTGGGGGTGTGGAGGTTTAGGGTGTGCACTTGGATAAGAGGCAGCACTGAGTGGCACAGGGGGGGTGTGAGTGTTCTGTGTTTGCACACGTGTGTGTGAGCTGGGTGCACAGGTGTGAGCAGTGAGTGGAGCAGTGCACACGTGTGTGTGTGTGTGTGGGCAGTGAGTGGGGTGGTGCAAACACTCATGTTGGTGTGAGCTGTGTGTGAGCTGCATGCACATCTGTGCACGTGTCTGTGTCCCCTTGAGTGCAGACACACCCAGAGGTGCAGCTGCACACACAGCTACACGTGTGCACTCATACAGTGGCTGTTGCAGGCACACACACACACATCTGCACACCTGCACACACCTGCCCATGCAGGAACCACCACGCACAGGGGAACAGCTGCATGCTCCACATCCCGTACAAACACAGGTACAGTGATGCACACGGTGCAGCCACACACACACACACACACATGTACACCTGTACACACAGGTACAGCCACGGAGCTGTATGGCTGCACACAGAGGTACACACAGGTACAGCCACACACAGGCACACTCACGTGTATGCACGTGGATACCCACCACACCTGCACACCCACACAAAGCTACAGCCACAGGTGCTTGCACACATGTGCACTCCCATCTGTACCTGTGTACAGGCATGCACAGCCCCACACACGGGCCCACACGTGAATATGCACACCTGTGCACACCTGTGCACACCTGCAGCGTGTGCGTGCCTGTATCCACATGCACACCCCACCCATACGTGCAAACCTGTACACACCTGCACAAGTGCACACCCAGGCACACGTGCACAAGCCCACAGGTGCAGCCCCCAGCCCTGCCCCCAGTGCATACCTGCACAGCCACAGAGCCACCTGGCTCCCTCAGGGGCATCTTGGGCTGCTCTCGCTGGGGTTGGGCTGGGGACAGCTGAGGTGAGGGGGGTGCAGGGCAGGGCAGGTGAGGGGGCTGCAGGGCCAGGCAGGTGCCCCCCCTGACCTGTGCCCCCCCAGACCACCAGAAGCTGGAGCGCGAGGCGCGGATCTGCCGGCTGCTCAAGCACTCCAACATCGGTGAGTGACCGGGGACAGGGGGGTGTCACCCCTGGGGACCTGCCTGGGGACACCCAGGGACACCCCGAGGGACACCTGCAGTGGCTGGGAGAGGGAGCCAGGGTTCGGTGGCGGGCTGAGGCTGAGCCTGTCCCTGTCCCCATCTGGTCCTCACAGTGCGGCTCCACGACAGCATCTCCGAGGAGGGGTTCCATTACCTCGTCTTTGACCTGTGAGTGGCAGGAGGCTCCCAGAGCTTTGGGAGGGCTCAGGGGATCCTGGGGTCTCTCGGGCTGATGTGGGGCCTGGCTGTGTTTCAGGGTGACAGGCGGCGAGCTCTTTGAGGACATCGTGGCGCGGGAGTACTACAGTGAGGCTGATGCCAGGTGAGCCTTCCCCCCCTGTGCACCCCAAAGCCCTGGGCACCCCCAGCCACCCTGCCCTGTGCCCTGTGCCCCTGCAGGGATGGGGCAGCTCAGCCAGGCAGGCAGGGGGTGCACCCCCTCGGCCCCTCTGTTATTGCAGCCCCTCCATCCTGTGCTGGGTGGGGTGGGGCCCCCAGCTGGGGCACCCCCATATTCCACATCCCCCGCCGTGCTCCCCCCTCTGCCGCTGAGTCCCGGCACTGCCATGCCCTGTGCTGGGGGGGCTGGTGGCAGGTGGGGGCCCCCGGGCCCCTCGGTGCTGTGCCAGCCCCCTGTGCCCTGTGTGCCGCCGTGTGCCCCCCCCGTGGTCTCTGGGCTTTCACAACATTTGTTTCTCCCCCTCTCTCGTTCCCCCCATCTCCGCCCCCCCCGTCCCCGTGCCCCTCGTGCCCCTCACCTCCTCCATCCATTCCCCCCATCCCTCTGTCCCTCTCGTCTCCCATCACTCGTTGCTCGGGCTCTGTGCGTGTCCGTGTGTCCATCTGTGTGTCCGTCCGTCCCACCGCTGCCCTCCGCTCGCTGCCCCCCTGGCCCTTGCCCTCTGTTTTGCCTCCCACACCCGTCCTTGCCCCCGAAATGCCTCCTATCCTCCCATGCCCCTCTCCTGCCTCTTTCTCCCACCCCTCTACCCCCAACCTGTCCCCACACCTCTACCCCACTTCTTGCCCCCACCCCTTTACCTCATCCCCCACCGCCAACCTGCCCCCATTCCCACCCCCTTTACCCCATCCTGACCCCATCCCGCCCCCGTCTCCCACCCCTGCCCCTCCATCCTGCACACCCTCACCCCATCCCGCCCCCTCCCACCCCCTTTGCCCTCTCCTGCCCCGTCCCCTGCCCCCTCCCACCCCTAACCCTCCCTCCCGCCCCCGCCCGCCCCCCGTTCTGTTTTGCAGTCACTGTGTCCATGAGCTCTTTGCCCGCGTTCCTCCCACCCATCACTTTGCCCCTGAGCAGAGGGAGCCGCAGGTCAGTATCTGGGGGGGGCCGGGGGGGCCATTTCCCCCTCGCTGCCCCTGCCCGCGCTGCCCCCGCTTCCCGGCCCCCTCCGCTCCTCAGGACCCCGCTCTGCTCTGGGCCTTTCTCCTCACTCTTTTTTCTCCCTGACCCCCCTTTTTTTGCCCCACCCTCACAGGGAGGTTGCCCCCCCAGTGCCCCCGCTCCCCCAGCTAGCGGGGCCCCCCTTCACCCCCATTTCAGGCTCTCATCCCTTCGCTCCTTCCCTCTTTCTTTCTTGTCTCGTCTCCATCCGCCCCCCCATCCCCTTCCCCGTGAGTCCTGTCTGGGGGACCCCCGTGTCTGGGCGGCAGCAGGGACGGGGGGCTCCCGTGGGGGACGGGAGGGGGCACAAAAACACACTGGGGTGTCCCCCGTGGCTCTGTGCCACGGGTGGAGCTCACCTGGTGGGCGCTGAGGGGTGACCCCAGGCAGTGACCCCCAAGCAGTGACCCCCTGGGATGATCCCACAGGTGTGACCCCACTCAGTGACCCCCTTGGAGTGACATCCCTGGGATGACACCCCGGGGGTGACACCAAGGGATGACTCCCAGACAGGGATATGCCCCCAGAAAGCAGTGACACGCTCAGGGATGACCCCTCCTCAGGCTGTGGCATCCCCAGAGGTGTCCCCTAGGCAATGAGGCACCCCAGGTGGGGCTCTCCCCAGGGGTAACCCCTCTGTGTGACGCCCCCAGGGCGATGCCCCAGGAGCCCCCCAGGGGTGATGCCCTGGGGCTGAGCCCCTGGCAGGGGTGCAGAGGGGTTCTCATGCACACTAATCCAAGGTCACCACTCGTTTTTGTCAGTTCCCCCGGGTGCAGAGGGACAGGGGCTGGTTTGGGGGTGCAGGTGGTGCACAGGGTGTGAGGCAGGTGGGGGGCAGCGTACCTCTGACCCCCTCCCATTTGCACGCAGCCACTGCATCCAGCAGATCCTGGAGGCTGTCCTGCACTGTCACCAGATGGGGGTGGTCCACAGGGACCTCAAGGTAAGTGTGTCCCCCCACCCCCATCCATCTCCCTCCCCAGTTCCTGGGGTCCCCACAACCCGGGAGTACCCTGGCCTGGTGGGTTCTGGGGACTCACTGGGATCTTGCTGGGCTTTGGGGACCCCCTCAGCTTGGAGCACTCCCATCCACCTTTCCTGGGGATGCACACATGTCCCCCAGCTGTGTCACAGTTCTGCACTGCTCAGGGGGTCTCAGTGCAGCCCCCCAGCTGCCATTGCCCCAGGGGGAGTGTGAGCTGTGGGGTGGATGGGGGCACGGGGGTGGGAGCAGCTGGAGCTTGGCTGGGGGGCAGGGCAGGACACAGGAGGGATGGTGGGACACAGAGGGACAGAGGAACACAGAGGGATGGTGGGACACAGGGGGACAATGGGACACAGAGGGACAGAGGGACACAGGGACAATGGGACACAGAGGGACAGAGGGACACAGGGACAATGGGACACAGGGGGATGGTGGGACACAGAGGGATGCTGGCATGGGGGGATGCTGGCATGGGGGGATGCTGGGACGAGGCCAGTGAGACACAAGCAGACCCTGAGCTGGCCATGGGGCTGTGCCATGCGGTGCCATTGGCAGAGGGCACCCACGGCCACAGCCCCACAGCACAGAGCCAGCCGAGGGGCAGGACCTGGTCAATAGCAGCAGTAAAGTCCCTCTATAGTTGCTGCATCCCTGCTCTCTGTCCCCCCCCGGTCTGTGCCCCGTGCTGCCCGTGCCTGGTGCCCACTGTGCAGCCTGAGAACCTGCTCCTGGCCAGCAAGTGCAAAGGGGCAGCAGTGAAGCTGGCAGACTTTGGCCTCGCCATCGAGGTGCAGGGGGATCAGCAGGCCTGGTTTGGTGAGTGCTGTTGTCCCCCTGTCCCCCACAGCCCCTGCCCACCGTGTCCTGCTCTGGGCCCCTGTGCTGTGTCTGCTGTGTCCCTGCATGTCCCCTGAGTCCCTGCTCTGTTCCTGCTGTGTCTGCCCCTGTGCCCACCCCAGCCCTATCCCAAACCCACCGTGTCCCTGCCCCTGTGCCCACAGCATCCTGCCCTGTGCCCACCCCTGCCCAGCACATCCCTGCCCCACGTCCCAGTCCCGTGTCCTGTCCTTGTCCCCTCCCCCTGTGGCTCACCTGTGGCTCACCTCATGCTCTCTCTGTCCCTGTCCCAGGATTTGCAGGCACACCTGGCTACCTGTCCCCCGAGGTGCTGCGCAAAGAGGCCTATGGCAAACCCGTGGACATCTGGGCATGTGGTAAGAGCCAGTCTCTGCCTGTCCCTGCCCAATCCCATTCTAATCCCTGCCCCATCACTGCCCAGTCCCTTTCTGACCTCATCCCACTCCCATTCTGGCACTTTCCAGGCTCCATTCCAGTCTTATCCCATTCCCATCCTAGTATCAGCCTCTTTCCCATCTCATTTCTGTGCTGGTCCCAGTTCCTGTTCCAGCTCTGACCCCATCCTGGGGCCATCCCGTGCCATGTGCCTGGCAGTGCCACACTGTCCCTTGTCTGTGCCATCCTACCAGCACAGGGACAGCCCACGTGTGGAATGATTGCTTTGTCATGGGGACACCTTTGAGGGAGCCAGGGTGGTCTGGGGTCCCTGCTCTCCCCTAACCCCACTCTCCCCGGCCCAGGGGTCATCCTGTACATCCTGCTGGTGGGATATCCGCCGTTCTGGGACGAGGACCAGCACAAACTCTACCAACAGATCAAGGCTGGGGCCTACGATGTAAGTGCCCAGTGCCCAGTGCCCAGTGCCCAGTGCCCAGTGCCAGGGCCTGTTAATTCCGGAACCTTCTGGGACCTGCAGCTGATCTGCAGCAGGCAGAGCCCGGGGTGGCTGTGGGCTTGTCTTTGGTGCTGGCTGGGGATGTGTAGGGATGTGTGGGCATGTGCAGTGACACGGACGCCGTGGGGCCGCCCCTCCTCAGCTGCCACCCCTGTGTCCCTGTGCTCCCCCAGTTCCCTTCACCTGAGTGGGACACGGTCACCCCCGAAGCCAAAAACCTCATCAACCAGATGCTGACCATCAACCCCGCCAAGCGCATCACAGCCCACGAGGCCCTCAAGCACCCGTGGGTCTGCGTAAGTGCAGGGGTCCCCCGAGTGTGGCACCCCCCATGGCAGTGCCCCTGGCACCTGGTGCTGACCCCCCTGTCCCCACAGCAACGCTCCACCGTGGCCTCCATGATGCACAGGCAGGAGACAGTGGAGTGCTTGAAAAAGTTCAACGCCCGGAGGAAGCTCAAGGTGAGGGGGCTGCAGGGGAGCTGTGGGCTGGGGGCAGTGCTCATCCTCCCAGCACCACCCTGCCTCTCCGTGGGGCTCTCCTGTGGGACCCTCCCTGCCCACTGCCCCAGCACCCCTCAGGGCCTTCCTGTGCCCTTCCATGGGGTGTTGCAGCCCCACTCTGGCGTGCCTGGTGCTCTGCTCTGGGCTTTGGTCCCATCCCAGTGTCACACAGTGTGGCACAGTCCCACCCTGTCCCTGCCCTGTCCCTTGCCCCCTGCCCTGGCTCTAGCCTGCCCCCCCAGCCCACACCCTCTGTCCCACTGCCGCTCCCGAGGCTCCATCCCGCCCCCTCGTCCTGCAAACCCCTTTCCCAGTTCCCAGTTCCCAATTCCCAGTCCTGGGGGCCCCACCCTGTACCACCCCCATCCCATCACTCATTTGTCCCACTCCATCTCGCCCACCCCATCGCACCCCAGCCCCTCTCCTGGCTCACGCTGTCCCTCCCCACAGGGTGCCATCCTCACCACCATGCTGGCCACCAGGAACTTCTCAGGTAAGGGGGGGCTCCCCCTGGCCGGGGGGGGCCGGGGGCCGCAGTCCCCCCTCCACGCCCCCCCCCCCGGGCCGGTGCCCCCCTCTCTCTATCTCGCTGTCTTTCTCTCTTTCTCCCCTCCCTTCCTTAACCCCCCCACCCATTTTTTCCCCATCGGTGAGGACGGGGCATGTGGTAGCCACGGTGGGGCCGGCGGCGCCCCCCGCCCCACGCACACACGGCAGCAGGTAGAGCCCGGTCCCCGCGTGTCCCCCCCGCCCCGCTGGCCGCGGGGGCGACACGGGCAGGGGGACGGACACCGCAGCCCCCCCAGGCCTGGGGCCGGGGTGACGGGTGCCCCGAGAGCTCTCTTGGGCGGGGGGAGGGCGGGGGTCCCGGCGCAGCCCCCGCCGCCCCCTAACAGGAGCTCCGCTCCCTCTCTCTCTCTCCGGCCCTCCGGCAGTGGGCAGACAGACCACCGCTCCTCCCACCATGTCGGCGGCCGCTGCCGGGGCCCCGCTGGGGCTGGTGGAACAAGGTAGACGCGTCCGCAAAGGGCCCCCCCGGCCCCCCGGCCCCGCTTGGTCTCTGTGTGTCCCCGGACCCTTCATCCCCACGTCACCCTCTTCTCCCGCCCGTCCTCTTCCCTGCCTCCCACCTCCCCAACGGGTTTCGGGTGCCCTCCTCGGAAATCGGAGCGCATGCATGGCTCCCCTGCACTGCCCCTGCAGCCTCTCCCTCCCTGCTGGCACCAAGAGATGCCACTGTCCCCCTGCTGCCACCCCGCACCCGGCCCCGGGGAGAGGTCCCTGAACAGCCCCCACCCCCAAAGCGGGGCTGCTGACTGCCTGAACCTGGAGGGGACACGCTGGTGGCGTCCCCAGGTGCGCACAAGTGCCATCCCCAGGTGCGCACAGGTGACATCCCCGGGTGCGCACTGGTGCCATCCCCAGGTGCGCACAGGTGACATCCCCGGGTGCACACTGGTGCCATCCCCAGGTGCGCACAGGTGACATCCCCGGGTGCGCACTGGTGCCATCCCCGGGTGCGCACTGGTGCATCCCCAGGTGCACACTGGTGCCATCCCCAGGTGCGCACAGGTGACATCCCCAGGTGCGCACAGGTGACATCCCCGGGTGCACACTGGTGCCATCCCCAGGTGCGCACAGGTGACATCCCCAGGTGCGCACAGGTGACATCCCCGGGTGCGCACTGGTGCCATCCCCAGGTGCACACTGGTGCCATCCCCAGGTGCGCACAGGTGACATCCCCGGGTGCACACAGGTGACATCCCCGGGTGCACACAGGTGACATCCCCGGGTGCACACTGGTGATGTCTCTGGGTGCACACAGGTGACATCCCCAGTCCACATCTGGGTGAACACGGGGAGTGGGGTGGGGGGATGATTTTGGGGTGATTTTGAGCCTCCCCACTGCTCCCACCCCCCCATGCACACAGGGGGGGCACACCGGTGCATGAAGCGGGGGGCAAATGGGCTGCATGTCCCATGTCCCCCCGTGCCCCCCCTGCGTCCCCACCCCGCATGTGCCCCCCCTGCATGTGTCCCCACCCTGCATGTCCCCGATGCATGTGCCCCCCTGCATGTGCCTCCCCACAGCTTCTGAGAGCTGCAGCCAGTGTTTGTGGTGCCGTGAAACACTCGGCGGGTCTTAAACCACCCCCTCACCCAGGGCTGCCCTGCCAGGGGTCCCCCCCTCCCGCCCCCCAATTCGGCTCTGGTTTAAACCCCCACCTCTCAGCGCCCGCCTGCTTTCAGAGGAGGGACCGGGACCCTTGGGGACACCCTGCTAGGGACCCCTGAGGGGACTCAGGGCCACGGGGAGGGATGTGTGGGTCACCTCCCCCTCCTCTGGTGCCGATGGGTGCCACCCTGCTGTCACTGGACTTGTCACCACACATCTCCCCCCAGCTTGTGCTGCCAGCCAGGGGAGGGGTCCCTCAGTGTGGAGGGATGACGAGGATGCTCGAGGTGACACCCCCTGCCCTCCACACACCCCCACGACCACTTGTGCCCCACCATGTCCCCGTCACACCCCATTCCCCCACTGGCCAGAGATCATGGTAGCAGTGACAGATGCTCATACCCGTGCCCGTCCTTGTCCCCCTCCAGGGAGACAGGGGGGGCACAGGCGGTTGTCCCCGCCCCCTGTACTCAACTCATCTTTTTTATGTTCTTTTTTTATGTTTTTCCCCTTTTCCTCCTTCCCCCCCTCCCCGTTTCTCTCTTGCCCCCCTCCCCACTCCTCTCTCTCGCTTTCCTCTCTGCATTTCTCCAAGGTAAGCCAGCCCTGCCCCCCCCATGTGGGGGCCACCAGGATGGGGACCCCCCTCAGGTTGGGGGCACCTCCTTCCCCCAGTCTGAGGACCCTCTGAGTTTGGGGACCCTTCCCTCCAGGATGGGGACACCCTGCCTGGATGGGGATCTCCACAGGTTGAGGACATCCCTCCCAGGGTGGGGACAGCCCCCCAAGTTCGGGGACCCCCCTGAGTTTGGGAACCTCCCACTAGGAGGGGGACACCCCCCAGGAAGCCCCTCCCTGGGTGGGGACACTCTCTTCCCCCAGGATGGGGACCTGGAGGTGGGGGACACCCCTCCCAGCATGGAGAACCCCCCCAAAATGGGGATTCCCTAGCATGGGGACACCCCACCCAGCATGGGGACTCCCCCCTGTAAGGGAACACCCCCAGCATGGGGACACCCCTCAAAATGGAGCCCCCTTAGAATGGGGACACCCCTCCCTGCATGGGGACCACCCCTCTAAAATGGGGACCTCCCCCAGGCTGGGGACAGCACCTTCCTGGTGTGTTCCCCCTCTGTGGTACTGGGGGGCAGGTGCTGCCAGCACCTGGGTGGGATCAGGCGGGGTGGCCGGGAGGACTCTGGGTCTGGGGGATCTGCAGTGCCCCTCGTGCAGGGGGGCACTGACGCTGTCTCCCCCCGCAGCAGCTAAGAGCTTACTGAACAAGAAGGCGGACGGCGTCAAGGTGAGGGGCCCGAGGGGCCGGGGGGGCCCGGGGGGGCTCCTTCCCCCATGGCACTGAGCCCCCCATCTGTCTCCTGCAGCCCCAGACCAACAGCACCAAAGGCAGCGCTGGCGTCACCAGCCCCAAGGGGACCCTCCCGCCCACCGCTCTGGTAGGTGCCCCCCACCCTGCACCCCAAATCCCCCATCCCATGGGATCCATCCCACAGCCCATCCCATCCCATCCCATCGTCTGCTCCTGGGGAGGGGGTGTCCCGAGGATGGAGAGGGGTGTGCAGGACGGGGGCACAGGGGGACCCCGCCGCACAGAGCAGGTGGGTGAAGGGACAGCCCCGTGTCCCCCTCAGCCGTGGGGACAGTGGCATGGCTGAGGACACGCTCATGCAGGTGTCCCATGCAGGGACAAGGTAGGTCCAGGACACGGACACAGAGATGTTCCTGCCATGGGCACAGCAAGGTGGGTGCAGGATGAGGGCGTGAGGGTGTCCTGTGACGTGGGGACAGCAAGGTGGGTGCAGGACATGAGGATGGGGACAAGGTGGGTGCAGGGTACGGGCACAGATGCCCCATAATGGGGACAAGGCACAGCCTGGTGACACAGATGGACAGGTGGGTGGAGGGCAGGGGGTGGGGACGCCCTGCAGTGCCAGTGGCAAGGCAGGTGCAGGTCACAAGGATGGGGCTGCTGACTGTGACCTCGCAGGTGAGGTAAGTGCTGGATCCAGACACGGGACTGCCCAGCTGGCACAGTAGAGTAAAGGCATGGCTGTCTGGAGCAGCAGGTGCAGGATTTGGGGGTGCTGTGGCAATGCCAACAGCAAGGTAGGTGCGGGATGTGGGTGCAGGTGTGCACATTGTGACCTTTATGGCACAAGGGCATGGAACCATGAGGGCAGGATACAGGCAGGGTGCTGCCCAGCTGGCACAGATTGCCGTGCACTGGGGAAGGGGTGCCTGGCTGGTCAGTGAGTGCAGGATATGGAGAAAGGGGTGCCTGCCCACACACTGAGGGTGGGATGGGCAGCAGGAAGCTGTGGATGGGGGTGGTCAGGATGTGGGCACTGAGATGCTCAGGATGCAGACACAGGGATGGTTGGGATGCAAGCCAAGGGTGCTCAGAATGCAGACAGGGACAGTTGGGATGCAGGCAGTGGGATAGTTGCGATGCAGGCACAGCAGTAGTCTGGGTGCCAGCCGAGGGATGCACAAGGACATGGGCAGTGCTCGGGATGCAGGCGGCAGGATGGTTGGGATTCAGGCACGGGGATGCCCAGGGTGCTCAGCTGCACGGTGAGTGGAGCCCCTGGGCACTGGGATGCAGGACAGGGGCAAGGAGCTGCCCCCCAGCCCAGCCCAGCCCATCTTTTTGGCCTCACTGTGTCTCTCCCCCAGCTCTGCCCACCTCTTTCCCCCCTCTCTTCCCCCTCCATGTCTGTGAATTAAACCATTTGGCTTTGCTGGACTAATGACTCTCTGCTTCTCTCCCCCCTCTCTATCCCCTTCCCAAACCCGGTCTGGGTCTCTCTCCTCGCCCCTGTCCACGTGCTGCTCAATCCGTCGTCCCCCCTCGTTGTCCCCTCCGGGCTCTCGCTTCCCCCACCCCGCCTGTCTCTCTCCCTTCTCCTGTAGGAGCCTCAAAGTACCGTAATCCATAACCCCGGGGACGGCGCCAAGGTACCGCTGCCCGCCCTCGCCTCCATCCCCCGCATCAGCCATGGCCGGGGGGGTGCCAGGAGCGCGGGGGCTGTGGGGGCAGCGGGGTCCCCCCGCGCCGTCCGGCCCCGCCGGGGTCCTGCCGAGCCCCCCCGGGCTCGTCCCCCCTCCCCGTGCCCCCTGGGGCCAGCTCTGACCCCCTGTTTGTGTCTCCCCCCCACCGCCGCCGCCCCGCGAGCAGGAGTCCTCCGACAGCACCAACACCACCATCGAGGACGAGGACACCAAAGGTGACGGGCGTGGGGGCGGCTGGGCTGCACTGGGGTGCACTGGGAGCGAGCTGGGGTGGTGCTAGGATGCACTGGGTTGCACTGGAATGGCACTGGGATGCACTGGGAGGGTCTTGGAATGCACTGGGGTGGTGCTAGGGGGGACCAGTATGCATTGGGGTGCACTGGAATGGTACTGGGATGACCTGTGGGATGCACTGTGGGATGGCACTGTGCTGGACAGTTGTGGAATGCACTAGGATGGCACTAGGATGCATTGGGATGCACTGGGAATGTGCTAGAATGCACTGGGGTGGAGCTGGGATGTGCTGGGATGGCACTAAGATGCACTGGGTGCACTGGAATGCATTGGGATGGCACTGGCATAGCACCAGGATGCACTTGGTTCACTGGGATGCACTGGAGCAGCACTGAAATCATCGGATGGAGCTGGGATGGCACCAGGATGCACTGGAATGGCACTGGGATACACTGGGACGGTGATGGGATGCACTGGGATGGCACTGGAATGCACTGGGATGGCACCAGGATGCACTGGGAGCGTGCTGGATGGAATGCATTGAATAGAGTTGGGATGCATTGGCACCAGGATGCCTTGGATTGCACTGGGATGAACTGGGGTGGACTGGCATGGCACCAAGATGCAGTTGGTGCACTGTGATGTGCTGGGGCAGCCCTGGAATGCACTGGGTGGGATTTGGGATGGCAACAGGATCCATTGGGATGGCACCGGGACATTTCTAGAATGCACTGGGAGTGTTCAAACTCACTGGAATTGATCTGGGCTGACACCAGATTCATTGAGATGGCACCAGGATACACTGGGAGCATGCTGGGGTGCACTGGGAGGGTACTGGGAGGCGATGGGGTGCACTTGGATGGAAATGGGATAGATTGGGACACGCTGGAATGGCCCTGGAATGGCAGCTGGGGTTAGTTGAAAAGGCACTGGGATGGCATCAGGATGCACTGCAATGATACTGGGACATACTGGGATGGTAGCAGGAGGTGCTCTGGGTAGAACTGGGCTGTACTGGGATGCCCTGGAATAGCAGTGAGACACAGAACGTTGGCACTGAGATGTGGTGAGAAGTCGCTGACACAAACTGGAGTGTACTGGGACATACTGGGATGGAAATGGGCAATGTTGGAATGCACAGAGGTGGCACTGGGATGCACTAGGAGGGCACAGGAGTGATGTTGAGATGCACTGGGACGAACTGGGAGGTAGTGGAGTGGCACCGAAGTGGTTGGAGCACATTAGGGTTACAAAAGAATGGACTGGGGAGCACTGGGATACAGTGGAATGGTACTAAGATTAATTGAGAGGCACTGGAGTGACAGTGGGATGGGACTGGGGGATACTGGAATGTACTAGAGTGTACTGGGCTGTCACTGGAATTCGGTAGGATTGAACTGGGGTGTATTGGAATGCACTGGGCTGGCACTGGGATGCACTGGGAAGCATCAGAGCACACGAGCAGCTCTGAGATGCACTAGAATTGCACTGGGATGTATCAGGATGCACTTGTATGGAACTGGGAGGGTACTGGGATGCACTGGAATGGCACTGAGACACAGTGGGATGGCACTGGGAAACACCAGTATGGAACTGGCTGTGCTGGGATGTGCCAGAACGGCACTGGGATGTACTGGGACTTGAAGGAGCAATGCTGGGAGGCTCTTGAAACTACTGGGACAGGCTGAGCAGGCGCTGGGATGCTTGAGCATGCTGGGAGGGCACTGGGCTGGCAATGAGTGTGGCAGAGCTGTGGGGGTCCTGGGAGCACAGTGGTCCCTATCTGTCCCCAAGGGGTGTCTGTCTGTCCCCATAGTTTCTGTGTCTGTCCTCGAGGTCCCTGTGGTCTGTGTTGTCTGCCCTCATGGTCGGTCTGTCTGTCCCTAAGGTCCCTGTGTTTGTCCCCATGGTCCATCCCTATGGTCTGTCTGTCTGTCCCCGAGGTTTTTCTGCCCCCAAGGTCTGTCTGTCTGTCCCTGTGTCTGTCCCCAAGCCTCCCCTCATGTCCCATGTCCACCCCACCGCCCCCCCTCCCCTGACGGTGTCACCGGGGCTGGGGCGTGGCGGTGACAGTGGCGTGCCCCCAGCCCGCAAGCAGGAGATCATCAAGATCACGGAGCAGCTCATCGAGGCCGTCAACAACGGCGACTTCGAGGCCTACGCGTGAGTGGGGCGGGGCCTGGGGGCGGGGCCAGGCGGGGTGGGGCCGGCTGGGGTGGAGCCGGGCGGGGCCACTCTCACCTGCCGCCTGCAGGAAGATCTGCGACCCGGGGCTCACCTCCTTTGAGCCCGAGGCACTGGGCAACCTGGTGGAGGGGATGGATTTCCACCGCTTCTATTTCGAGAACTGTGAGTACCCGAGCTGCCCGTGCCACCTGCCTGTCTCACCTGCCCCGTCCAGCCCATCCTGATCCCTCCTGCCTCCTTCACTGTCCCCTGTCTCTTGCCCACTGCCTGCCCATCCTGGTCACCTCTCTTGCTGGGCCATCTGTCTGCTTGCGCTGTCCCCATCCCTGCACCTTCCCTGTCCCCATTCTCTGTCCCCATCCCTGCCCCTTCTCTGTCCCCATCCCTGCCCGTTCCCCTGCCTGTTCCCTGCCCATTCTGTCCCCATCCCTGTCCTATCCCTGCCCGTTCCATGCCGGTTCTGGTGCCGGTGCCAGCCCCACTGTCCTGGCTGCCCCGCAGTGCTCTCCAAGAACAACAAGCCGATCCACACGACCATCCTGAACCCGCACGTTCACGTTATCGGGGAGGACGCGGCGTGCATCGCCTACATCCGCCTGACGCAGTACATCGATGGGCAGGGCCGGCCCCGCACCAGCCAGTCCGAGGAGACGCGCGTGTGGCACCGCCGCGACGGCAAGTGGCAGAACGTGCACTTCCACGGCTCGGGGGCCCCGGTGGCCCCGCTGCAGTGAAGGTGAGCCGGGCTCGGGGCAGGGGCACGCGGAGCCGCGGCCGTGGCTCACCGCGGTGTCCCCGCAGAGCTGGCGGTGGCTGTCCTGGTTCCAGCCCGATGGAGACGGCGATGGGAGCCGATGGCAGCCGGAGCTGCGGCCCCCCGAGCACGCGTCCGCATGCCTGTCCCCCCTACCCCAGCCCCGCTCCCCCCTCCGGTGCCTGTGTTTGCAGAAAACAAAAAGACAAAAAGACAAAAAAAAAAAAAAAAAAAAAAAAAAAAAGCCAAAATTATGAAGACCACACAAAAAAAAAAAAAGAAAAAGAAAAAAAAAAAAGGGGGAAAACCCAACCCCAATCCCCAACCCCACCCACACCCCCAAACCCGACCCAGCCGCTCGGCCACAGGCAAGGGCGCTGGGGGGCTCAGCCCCCCCCCTTGGCCCGTCTCTGCTGGGGGGGAAGGGGGGTCCCGGCCCCCCTCCCGGCTGTGCTCGTGGCGTGTTGCTGTCGCTGGTGGTGGATGTTGTTCTTTGGGCTCCGCTTTGCTCTGTCCTGCCCCAGCCCCTGTACATAGAGAGAGCTATTTATTTTTGAATTCCCACGGGGGTCCCCAGCACCAGGGGGCTGCCAGGGGGTGAGTGAGGTGGGGGGGACACGCAGAGACTCTCTCCCCTCCAGCCCAGCCCAGTGCCTGCCCTGGGAGCGCTGCCCGTGGGGCCCGAGGCTGACCCTGGGCGCTGCTGCTGCGCGGGGAACGCGAGGCTGCCTTGGGGAGGCTCCTCCAGTGGCACCCCCGTGTCCCCGGCCCGCTGATCCCCACCCCAGCACCCCGGTCGCAGGTGCCAGCCCGGGGTGCTGGCAGGGGGCTGTGGGTGCCAGTCGGGGGGCAGAGGGCAGCTGGGGGTGTGGGGTTGGGGTGGGGGGCTCAGGACGATCCAGCCAGCACTGACGCAGCATCGAAAGCACTTTAGACTAAGAGAATGGGTCTCTTAGGGGGCACAGGCTGCTCCGCCGGGCCCCCCAGCACGGGGGCACCGGCAGCACACCCTGCACCCCCCTCCCACGGCCAGCGCCCGGGGGACCCGGCACCCCCGGCCCCCCGGCCCGGGGAGGCTCCATCCACCCCGGGCACTCCCCACCGTTCCCCAGGGCATCCCCACCACGCTGAGGGCTGGTTTTGGCTGGGGGGAGGGGGCGGGGTGGGGCGGGCGGGGGATATTAATTATTTTTTAATTATTCTGATGATTTCTCTGCATGCCCTTTGCGCGAGAGCAACCCTCGGGCGCTAACGCTGTATGTTGAGGAGCTGAGCTGTTCCTGTCCCATGAATGCTGGTGGATCGTTGCCAAATTTTTCTCCTTCCTCCCCTTTTCTCTCATTCTTTTTCTGTCTCCCCCTCCCAAGCATATCCCCCCCCATGCCCCTCCCCCCAAAAAAAAACCCTTTGTCTTTTCTTTCTGAGCCTTGTAAGTGTAAAAGATGACTCTGATTTCGTTTTTGTCTCGGGAAAACTGCAAATAAATTATGAGGAAAAACCAATGATCCTTAAAGTGAGAAGTGGAGAGGGAAGGCCAGGTGCATCCACCCCTGCTGGGGTGCCCAGGCCGTGTCTGTCTGAAACCCCACCCGGGACGCCGCAGAGAGGAACAGGGAACAACTGCCAAAGACACTTTATCGCCTGGCCGTGCAGCCAGGGCACAGAAACAACCCCAGGCACAGCCCAAGCCCGACCTTCCCCTTCCCGCCAGGAGGAAGAGGAGGCAGCGAGGACTGCGGGCCCTGGCTGTGGGAGCAGGGCAGGGGCTCTGAGGTGCAGGGTGGTGAATCCCCCCCTCCCCAGCACCAGGACACAGCTCCGGGCTCAGAGCGTGGGGAGGAGCTGCCCCCCACCCAAAAAACCTCCTTCCCTTCCCCCTTGTCCCACCCCCAGCTCACCCTTAGGACACAAATACATAAAAGCTGCCTGGGCTGGCAGCAGGGGCTCTGCCTGCCCCCTCAGCCCCCCGGCCAGCACTGGGGGGCTCCTCCAGGCCCGGGGGGCTGTGGAGGGAGGGCAGTGCATGGCCGGGTGCCCCCTGGTCCCAGCTGCCCCCCAACAGCGAGGGTGGAGGGTCTTGGTGTGACCGCCCCCGGGCGCCGGCCCAGTGCCAGCCTTGGTGTCCCCTCAAGGTGGACAACAGTCACATCAGCCCAGGGGGCTGGGGACCCCCGGCCCAGCCCCAGGAACAGCCCTGGGGGGGCTGTGGAGGGGGGTGCAGGGCTGCTGGTCCGGAGCTGGAGACCCCGGGCTGCACGTCACATGATTTCACAGCAGGAATTCTGCTTTCGGGCCTGGCAAGAGAAGGAAAACCATCTGTGAACCCCCCCGAGGGTCTGGGGTCCCACACAGCCCCTCTCCTGCCAGGGGAGGACAAAGCACAGGGCGGATGGCCAGAGCTGGTGCCAGGAGCTGGGCAGGGTGCAGGACACCCCCGGGAGGGGCTGGGGGCTCTGGGGCTGGGGGCTCTGCAGCTGGGACTGGGGCACCCAGGCTCCCCCCAGGCCCAGAGCCTGCAGCACCAGGGGGGGATCCCTGCCTGGCCCCCCAAGCTGTGCCCCCAAGGATGACCCCCCACCCCTCCCAGCCCCCTTGGGGAGGGGTCACCCTCCACACCCACCGTTTTGTAGAAGGCTTTGGACTGTGCCCCCAGCACCTCCGACTTGGAGACCAGGTCGTCCAGCTTCTCCCCACGCTCCAGCAGGGACTCCATGGTGTTGTGCTGCCAGGGAAAGGAGTGCTGAGCCCCAGAACCCCCTGCAGCACCAGGGGGAGGTCACAGCACCCCCACCCACCCTCCTAGAGCCCCCCTGGCCCTGCAGCCCCAGGGGAGATGGAACATAGAGGAGGTGACCAGCAGAGACTGGCATGAGGAACAGGGGGCAGAGTCTGTGTCCTGCCAGCTGCAAAAAGCCCAAGGAGGAAAAACAGGGGAAGGCAAAAAGGGGAAGAGCAAAGGGAGCTCCCAGCCCAGGGAGGACCCTGGGGAATGGCCTGGGTGACTCCACCCTGCCCCAAAGGTGCCCCAGGCCCCTGTGCAGGCAGCAGCCGCCAGCCCTGCAGCCTCACCAGGATGATTTTGGTCTCGTCCAGCTCCGCCTGCACTCGGGTCATGGGGTCAGCATCGCGGGGGTTCTGGGGACGAACAGCAGCGTGATGGTGCTGGCACCACCACAGGGACTCCAGGGGTGCATGGGCTCCCAGCAGGTGCCAGAGCTGCCCAGACACCTCCCCTGCCATTTCCAGGGCTCGGGGCACACAGGAACGCTCTGTACCTGGTATTTGCTGAGGTACCCATCCAAGGCAGAGTAGCTGATGGTGGCAGGTGACCCTGAGGGCCAGTCCATCTTGCTGACCTGCCTGGAGAACTCCTCCAGCACCTGCCAGGTGAGGAAGCAGCAGTTAGGAGCCACAGCTGCAGGGCCACAGTGGCTGGAAGGGTTTTGCTCATCAAAATAGATCTGGAGATTTTTGGGAAGGGACCTCACAGCTCTGCCATGGCAGGGACACCTCCCACCAGACCTGGCTGCTCCAAGCCCTGCCCAAACCGGCCTTGAACACTTCCAGGGATGGGGCTGGAGCATGTCCAGAGCTGGGGAAGGGGCTGGATCCCCACGAGATGTGAACAGTCTTGGCCAATGATGCCCAGGCTGAGGTGGCCAGCCCTGAGAGCCCAAAGCTCCAGCAGGGGGCTGGAGGAGCCCTCACCTTGTCCAGCAAGGTGAAACAAACCCTCTGGGGATACTCATTGTCCGCAATCACCACTCCAGCCAGCCCGTCGCTCCGCACGTACACGTGGCACAGGTACTCTGCCAAGGAAACTCCTGTCAGGAGGCAGCAATGCCCCGAGCCCTCCCCAGCACCCAAGGAAACTCCTGTCAGGGAGGGAGCAGCGCCCCCAGGCTCTGCTGCAGCTCCCAGCCAGCAGCGCTGCCCCCCAGGCTCTGTTTTGGGGTGCCTTTTCCCGGGGGGGCCGGGGAAGCTCTCACCTTGCTCCTTGACAGAGGCCCTGCTGCCCAGCGCCGAGCGCTCCGCGATCAGCTGGCTCGTGAAGGTCATGAACTCCTGCACACTGCGGGGACAGGGCAGGGCTGGGGACACCCTGGGGACACTGCTGGGGAGCCAGCTGTGCCACAGCCCCCGCTGTGCTGGATAACACACCCTGCCCCTGCCCCCCGAGCAGTGGCAGTGCCCCAAGGGCACCTCCAGGCACCAGGGGAGCCCCCAGAGCCCCCAGGTGCAGGGACAGCCTCTGTCCTGGGCTGAACCTGCTTTTTGGGGATTTAGAAAGCAAAACCACCACTGAACCTGGCTCTGCCTGGCCAGCACCTGCTGACCAGCTGCATCAGTTGGGCTGGGAGGGGTGTTTGAGCCCCCAGGCACACTGTGAGTCAAAGCTCAGGAACAGCCCCAAGCCAGGCTTGCTCTAATTTGGAGCACATTCCAGAGCCCAGGCTCAGGCCTGTCCAGCAGGCTCCTCAGTGAGCCCTCAGCGCCCCACAGCAAGGAAAGGAAGCCAGAATTAATGAGGAGTCAAATGAAGCTGTTTGCAGGACAGCCCATCCTGGTAGACTGGGATCAGCCAGTGTGAGGCAGCACAGTGCCCATTTCAGCTGCGAAACCCCAGGAAGGGATTTTTACCAGGGATGGGGTACAGAGCTCACCAAACACCAGGAGTGGGACAGCTCCTGCTTGGAGGTGCCAAGAAAATGTCACTGGGCACAGAGTGGTGAGGCTGACTGGTTTTCTGACAGCCTCCCTCTGCTGGGAGAGCTCCAGAGGGAAAATGGCCTCCCAGTTTGCATCCCTGGAGGGGTCTGCACTGCTCCCAGCCCAGACAGCAGCTCCACAGAGACCCTGCAGTGCAGGGAAAGCCCAGCCCGAGGATCCCTGAACATCCTGAAGATCCTGATCCAGCCCAAGACTCCTGAACATCCTGAATCAGCCGAAAGATTCTGAACATCCTGAACACCCCTGCTCCATCAGAGGGGGAGCACAGACTCCTCTCCCCACGTGGAGGGTCCTGCTGCCAGCCCCCACAACCCCAGGGTTTCACACACACCATGGACAGACCCTCCAGGATCACTGAGTCCAGCCAGGTGCCAGCTGGATGCCAGAGTGTGCCCCAAGGGCTGATTCCCACTGGGAATTCTGGGTTTATTTCCCAGTGTTCCAGAAGGAATTAGGCAATCAGTGCCTCCCTCTGACCCTGCCCAGTTCCTTGGCAGGAGCTCAGCCCAGCCCTGTGCTCCTGCCCAGCAGGTTCCACAGCCCTGCTCACCCCAGATCCAGCTCTCCAAAGCCCAGATAAACACACCCCAGACATCACACCTGGGCCAAGCACCAAACCCTGGGAGCAGCTGGCAGGCACAGACCTCCCCCCTCCCCAAAATCCCAGAGTTTTCCCTAGGCACAGACACAGCCTGCTGGGGGGACACCACATGGAATTTCTGGGAATTTGGGAAACTAGAGCTGCAGCTGTTTTGGGACTGAGCTGGCACTGCTGCACATCTGGCTAAGGAAGAGCTTTTTTAGACAGTCTTGCTTCAGCCTTTCCCCTTTCCCCCTGCCATCACAGAACCCAGCGTGCCTGGGGCTCCACAAAACCCTGGCATGGAGACTTTGGGTCCCAGAGGAATTTCCCAACTGCTCTGTGTGTCCCACAGCACGTTCCTGCTCTGTCCCACAGCTCCAGGGGGTTCTCAGGGGCTGCTGCAGCCCCCTGACCCCGTGTGGAAGCCCCCTGACCTCTATGAGGCTGCTCCCAGGGCACTCCCTGAGCCCCGATTTCACCCCTGGGCTGCACTGGGGATCTGTGGGGTCAGAGCTGACCCTGATGGCTGGGGCTCCAGGAGCTCCACTCCACTCCTGATCCATCACCCTAAGTGCTGCAGCAGGCCCAGGGAGCAGCTCTGGGGTATTTTCCCTCAGGAAAAGCCTCTCCCTGCTGCCACTGCAGCCCCAGTGGGGAAGAAACCCCCCAGAGCTGCTGCCCCCCCTGCCCAAGGTGCTCCCGAGGCAGCCCAGAGCAGCAGCCCCCCAGGCTGAGCTGCCCAACCTACCTCGACCTCTGGAAGAAGTTGAAGGTGGACACGTCGTAGGCAGCTTTGAGCAAGTGCACTTTGGGGTCACCCTTGTAAAGGACACTTAGGCTGTAGAGCCTCATAGCGGCGGCTCCGGGGGCCTGGGGGGAACAGCAGGGGCTGGGCTGGGGCCGGGGGAGGGGGCAGGGCACTCCCACATCCCCCCTGAGACCCCCCTGGGGCTCCCCCAGACCCTCCTGCCGGCCCAGGCGGCTGAGCCCCCCGCCCCTGGAGCCCCCTGCCCCCGGAGCCCCCCCTGGCTCCTCACCCCGAATCCAGCCCAACCCAGCCCAGCCCTCACTTGGCCCAATATAACCCAGTAAAACCTGGTACAGCCCAGTAAAACCCACCCCGGTATAAACCACTAAAACCCAGTAAAACCGAACCCAGTATAACGTAGAATTACCCATTCCAGTAAAACCCAGTATAACTCACCCCAGTATAACCCAGTATAATGTAGCCCAGTATAACCCAGCACAGCCCAGTAAAACCCAGTACAGCCAGTATAACCCCCCCAGTATAACCCAGTATAACGCCCCCAGTACACCCCAGCCCCTCCATCCAGTGTTACGCGGCCACTCCCCAGTACAACCCACTGCACCCCAGCCCTCGGCCCCCGGGAAGCCCAGCCGGCCCCGCGGGGTCCCGGTACCCCTAGGATCCCTCCATTCCCCCCCGTTCCCCCCGGTACCGACGCGGCGGTCGCGGCTCAGCGCGGGCGGCGGCCGGGCGGCGATGGGCGCGACCCGGAAGTGGAACACGGCGGCCGGAAGTGCCGGCGGTGCCACGGGACGCCTCCCGCCCTGCGCACGCGCCAAAGATCGCTCCGCCCCCTCACCCTTCTGGCCAATCAGCGCCCGCATCCTCGCATTCCGAGCGACCAATCAGCGCCGCCCGAGGAGCGGCGCTCGTTCCTCGAGCGGACAGCAGAGGGCGCTCTGCCCGGCGGGCCGCGGGGGCGGAGCCTGCTCGGCTCCGTGGGGCGGGGCCTCTCTGTGGGGCGGGGCCTCTCTGTGGGGCGGGGTCTCCCCGTGGGCGGGGTCTCCCCGTGGGCGGGGTCTCCCCGTGGGGCGGGGGTCCCGCTGTGGGGTGGAGGTCCCCGTGTGTGGGACCCTGTCCCCGCGGTGTGGTGACCCTCTCTCAGAAGCAGGAACAGCCTCCCCCGGGTGCTGGGGGCCGCCCTGGCGAGTGGGGACCCTTCCATGGGGCGGTTCTGCCCCGCCGTGGGGTCCCCTCCATGGTGGGAGGCAGGGACTGAGCCCCTCGAGAGTTTGGGACCCTTCAGAGGTGTGGGGAGCCCTCGTGGTTGGTGACACAGGGGCAGGGCTGCCAGGGCCCTCCTGTGACCCCTGAGGGGCAGGGGAGTGTTCTGGGGTGACCCTGCATCCCCCAGGCCCTGCCCTGAACCCAAAACTCTGTGTCCCTCCAGAGCCCCCAGCGCTGTCACCGTCCGGGACTCCCGGGGTGTCCCAGAGCAGCACCGGAGCTTTTGGGGTCACCCATCCCCGAGGTGCCCCTCATCTCACTCGGACCTCCCCTATTTCCGCCACACCGGGAGCATGGCGTGCTGCGGGGGTGCCGGAGTGCCCCATCCCCGTCCCCGCCATCCCGGATCCCCGCGGCGCCGGTTCGGTGCAGCCCCGCGGTGCCGGTTCAGGGATGCGGTCCCGTCCCGGGCCGGGGCCCGCAGCGTTCCCGCCGCCCTCGCCCCCGGCCGTGCCCGGTCTCCATGGGAGCGCGGTTGCCAAGCCGGCCGCTGGAGTGCCTGCCGCCACCATCGAGCCGTTGGCACGGCAACGGGGACACGGCTGACCCGGGGCGGGGTGCGGCGGGGAGGGTCCCGGCCGAGCCCGGCCAGCGCACCAGGGGTCCCCAGGGCTGCCGGAGCCCCCCGCGCCGGGCTGGGACCCCCACGCAGCCCGGAGTCACCGAGGGAGCCCCGGAGAGCGTGAGCGGAGCCGAGCAGAGCATGTGGGGCCGCAGGGCTGACCCCGCCGCGGCCCCGGGGCCCGCTCGCTGCCGCTGCGCCTGAGGGCACCGGGACCGCCTCGCTGCCCCTCCGCCTGAGGGGCCGGGACCGCCTCGCCGGGGCCGCTCGGGCCCTCGGATGAGATAAGGCAGCGAAAGTGGAGCATCCGCGAGGGACGGAGCGAGGGACGCGGCACGGAGCAGCGCAGGGCCCGGCGGACGCGCTCCAGGCCAGGGCAGGGCGCTGCCCCGGGCCGGGCACCACGGTGGAGACACAGCGGCCGAGGGGGGCACGGCTCGGCCCGCAGCCCGCCCCAGCCCGCGCCTGCCCCCATGCTGGATCACCGAGCCAGGATGGAGAGCAGCAGGAAGGAGAAGGTGAGGTGCTGCGGGGGGCCAGGGGGTGAGGGGAGGAGTGCGGAGCCTCACCGTGGTCCAGCCTTCCCTGGTGCTCCCAGCAGCTCCCAGGGCTCCAGCCCAGAGGAGGATGGCTGCTGGGGAGGACACATGGAGCAGCCCCATCCCTGAGGTCACCCCCCAGCACAGCACAGGCCCTACGGCACAGGGGGCTCCTGATGGAGCTGGGGCGTTTGTGGGACGTTCTGCTGGCCTGGGATACTCCCACCCTCCCAACACCCCCAGGATGAGATGGGGCCTGTCACCTCCTTCAGCTGGCTGTCATCGTTGTCACTGAGGCACCCAGCAGGGTGGCACAGGACTCATCCCAGACAAGAACCAGCTGTTTGTGGGAAGCATCCTCTCCCAGATGGACTGAGCTCAGGGAACACCAAGGGAACACTGAGGGGACTCATCACACACTGGACCAGCAGACATGGGTGTCACTGGCAACTGCAGCCAGCAGCCACAGGGTTCCCAGCTCCATCCCTTGGGTGGGATGCACTGGAGCACATCATTTCCATGGGAAGCTGAGAGCCAGATAACGTCATGTGGGAAGACCCAAAAACTGCCAGGGAAGGGGCAAACCCACGGTTTTGGAGGCGAGGGGAGAGATGAGTAGGGACATGTGGTGCTGAGATGGGAAAAACACTGGAGAAATAAAACTTGGACTCCCAGGTGCCCGCCTTGGGACAGGGACCCTCCGGCCATGGCAGATCAGGGTTCCCATGCCGGGTGGTGCCATGGGGTGGATTGGCACTGAATACCTGCAGCCAACAGCCCAGGAGGGCTGATCGGATCCAGCTCCAGCTTTCCTGGCAGGATTTCTCCAATCGTTTTGGCCAAACACCCTCAGGACCAGGGCAAACCTCCCCACAGTGCTGCTGTGGGTGCGCAGCCCCGTTCCGGGGTCTCCGTGCTGCAGCCACGGCACTGGGGGCCGGGTGATGTGCCAGGGCAGCTGGACTGAGCCACGGCAAGGGGTGCCCCCAGAGCTGGGACACTCCAAACCACACCCCAGGCGCTTTCCTGAGCCCCCTACCCCAAAACCTGTCAGGAAACAGCAGCAGCCTCGAGGCAAACACCTGTGTGCCGGGAAGAGGCGGTGACTAATGAGCCCTAATGCTGCCGGCTGCAGCTGGCCGGGAGGGAGCGCCGGCCCCGCTCCATCTGACAGCCGGGGCACCTGGCCCCAGCCCTGCCGCCTAATGGAGGCTGCGCCGAGACCGGGGTTGCTACGGACAGGATAAACACGGATCCTGCTTGCCAGGTGCTTCCCTGGAGTGGGCCCTGCGGCTCTCCCTGGCAGCGAGACAAGGCAGCAATCCTCCCAGGAGCATTCCTGCCTGCCTGCCCTCTGCCCCATTTTAGCCCCACGTTTGGTGGGTGAAAAACGGTACCCATGATTCCCAATAGGATACAGGGAGAGGGATGCTCCCATGGGAGCAAGGAGGACAGACCAGCATCTTCATCATTAAAGAATCTCATGTCCTTGGTGGGAGATGCTGTGCTCCTCAAGGGCATGGCCAGGAACACTCCTTGCTGGGAATGACTCTGGGATTCATCAGGATGGGAAGTCCCAGGTCACTGCTGGAATGGTGCACAGCCACCCAAACAATTCAGCTGGGTGACAGGGGTGGCAGGAGCCCAGTGCCAACCCTGGACACCAGAGCTGACTGTGGTGTCCTGCAGGCAGCACCAGAAGGGGCCTTGATGCCTCCCGACAGTGCTATGGATTCCCTGCTCAGCAGGAGGAGAATAACAGTGCGACAGGATGTCATTTCAGTGTGGCCATGTGAAAACAGGGCTGGGGGAAGGGAAACTTGGAGTTTCCTGAAATTCTTGCAGTTCAGGCCCCTTGCATCCCAGATCCCTGGTCCCTGGCTGACGCTGTGCCATGTGCAGGTGGAGCAGATCCTGTCGGAGTTCCGTCTGAAGGAGGAGGACCTGAAGAAGGTGATGTACCGGATGCAGAAGGAGATGGACCGAGGGCTCAAGCTGGAGACACACGAGGAAGCCTCTGTGAAAATGCTGCCCACCTACGTGCGCTCCACCCCCGAGGGCTCTGGTACGGTGCTACTCCAGCCCCTTGTGTGCCACCCTTCCAGCTCCACGGGCAAGGCTGAGCCTACCAAGAGCCCATCACCTTGTCCCCCTCTCCCTGCCTTTGCAGAGGTGGGAGATTTCCTGTCTCTGGACCTGGGCGGCACCAATTTCCGTGTGATGCTGGTGAAGGTGGGCGAGGGGGAGGAGGGGCAGTGGAAGGTGAAGACGAAGCACCAGATGTACTCCATCCCGGAGGATGCCATGACTGGGACGGCTGAGATGGTCAGTGGAGCACACGGGGCGTCCCATCCCACCCCAGTCCCTTTCATTGTGTGTAATTCAGAGGGAGCACCTGAGGGGACACACCCATCCCTCCAGCCAGCAGAAGCTGGGGGTGGCCAGTCCTGGGGAGCCCGTGGTGGGGGACAGCATCTGTCAAAGGGCAGTGGGAGGGTGGGGACATCCCTCGGGAAAGGCTGGACCTCCTGTATTCCAGCTCTTCGACTACATCTCGAGTGCATCTCTGATTTCCTGGACAAGCACCAGATGAAGCACAAAAAGCTGCCCCTGGGCTTCACCTTCTCCTTCCCTGTACGGCACGAGGACATCGACAAGGTGAGGGGGTGTCTGGGCAGGACCAGGGCTTGGGGGTCCCCAAGCCTCACCTAAACCACAGCCCCGTTTTGGTCTGACCCGCATTGCAGGGCATCCTCCTGAACTGGACCAAGGGCTTCAAAGCCTCGGGCGCGGAAGGGAACAACGTGGTGGGGCTGCTGAGGGATGCCATCAAACGGCGAGGGGTGAGAGGATCCCCCTGTGCTTGCGCCACCCTGGCTGTCCCTGCCAGGGCTCACTGCAGCCTGCCTCTGCCTGCCACAGGGCCACTACAGCCTGCTGTGTCCCCAGGAAGGGACCGCAGCAGTGCAGCTGTCCCCAGATGGGGCTGCTGGAGCCACGTGTGCCTCTGGGCAGGGCTGTTCCATGTGTGTGCGCACACGTGTGCATGACACGTGCCCAGGCCCTCACCCCTGGGGACCGTGCACCCCAAACCCACCTGTTTGGGGACTGCCTGGCTCCCCAGGAGCCCACACTGGTCCCTGTCCCCAGGACTTCGAGATGGACGTGGTGGCAATGGTGAACGACACGGTGGCCACAATGATCTCGTGCTACTACGAAGATCACCGGTGCGAGGTTGGGATGATTGTGGGTAAGATGCCCCTTCTACAGGGACATGTGGCTGGGCACAGGGAGCTGTCCATGGGCCAGCTCCCCTGCTGCTGCCCCGTCCTTCTGGGGAGACACACCAATGACAGGGGGGTGGCAGTGGCCCTCTGCTGAGGTGTCTGGTGGCTGGGACACCCGATGGCATTGCCTGGCCCCAGCATGGTGGTTGGGGGACTTTGGGAGGAGAAAGGGGGTGGTCATCATAGCAGGGCTGGTCCCCAAAGGGCTGCCCTGCCCCCAGGCTGTTGGTGCCTCTGGCCTGTGTTAGTCCCTACCACCCTCACAGGGAAGGATTTCCTCCCAGTATCCAATCTAAATCTCCCCTCTTTTAGTCTGAAACCTTTTCCCCATGTCCTGGAGCCCCCCTTGAAGCAGTTGCACACCATGGTGCCAATCACCAGGCTGAGGAACATCCCTCAGACTCCATATGGGTGCCAACCCCTGCCCTGGCACATCTGGATGCCCCCAGTTCTTCCCCACTGCTCCACAGCACTGTCCCAGTTTTATCCTAGTGGGATGGGGGGCTGTGGTGGGGGGTGTCAGTGCTGCCCCCCCTGCCCAGACCCATGCCCAGTTCCTGGCAGGGACGGGCTGCAACGCCTGCTACATGGAGGAGATGCACAACGTGGAGCTGGTGGAGGGCGACGAGGGGCGCATGTGTGTGAACACGGAGTGGGGGGCCTTTGGTGCCTCTGGGGAGCTGGACGAGTTCCTGCTGGAGTACGACCGCGTGGTGGACGAGACCTCCCTTAACCCCGGTCAGCAACTGTAAGGAATAGGAGAGATCCAGTTCCTCTGGGCGTCCCTCCCGTCCCTGCGCCGCGCCGGGCTCAGCCCCCACGCACGGGAACACATCCAGCAAGGAGGGGGGAGAAAAGAGGGGGTGCTCTGGGATGTGAGCCCTCAAATCCCAGCTCTGATGCCGCCCCCTGGCCTGTGCCCCCCGCAGGTACGAGAAGATCATTGGGGGGAAGTACATGGGGGAGATCGTGCGGCTGGTGCTGCTGAAGCTGGTGGATGAGAACCTGCTCTTCAACGGGGAGGCCTCTGAGAAGCTCAAGACTCGTGGGACCTTTGAGACCCGCTTCATGTCCCAGATTGAGAGGTACGAGGCTGGGGGGGCACCCCCCAACCGCCTGCCAGGCTGCATGGCACTGGGAGTTCTGTGCTCTCCCTCTGCACCGCTCCAGGCACACTGAGGAGTCTGTGCTCTTGCTCTGCACTGGGCTGTCCCACAGGGGATCCCCCTGTTCCATCATCCCATTCCAGTCTGCTTTCACTGCCTCATTTTGGGGTTCTTTATCCTGTTACCCCACACCAGCCTACTCTGACTGTCCATCTTGCAGTCCCTGTGTTTTGCCACCCAAACCACAGTGTCCCCTGTCATGGGCCCATCATGATCCCATGGTTCTGTACCTGCCTGCTCTGTCCCATATTGGGGCCCCCATGTCTCATCACCCCACATTAGGGGGGCCCACTTCCAGGTCCTTCTGTCCCATCAGCCCCATGTTGGGGTCCCCCATGCCATCATCTGACACCAACCCGCTCTGACTGACCCAGCTGGGGTTCCCCATCCTGGGCCCCCATACACTGTCCCGTGTGAGGATCCCCCATCCCCTCACTGCCCCATCCCTCTCCAGCTGCCTCACCCAGGCTCCCCACCCTTCGGCCATTGCCGACCCCCTTTCCTCCCCCACCTCAGCGACTCCGATGACCGCAAGCAGATCTACAACATCCTGTCAGCCTTCGAGCTGCTGCCGTCGCGGACGGACTGCGAGATCGTGCGGCGCGTGTGCGAGAGCGTGTCCACGCGCGCGGCCCAGATGTGCTCGGCCGGGCTGGCCGGCGTCATCAACCGCATGCGCGAGAGCCGCAGCCAGGACACCCTCAAGATCACCGTTGGCGTCGACGGCTCCGTCTACAAGCTCCATCCCAGGTGGGGATCCCAGCGACGCCCCTGTCCCCTCCCTTCATCCCCCAAGCCCTGACCCCATCAGTGACCCCACGTTCCCCCTCCCCAGCTTCAAGGACCACTTCCACGCCACGGTGCGGCAGCTGACGCCCGGCTGCGACATCACCTTCATCCAGTCCGAGGAAGGCAGCGGGCGCGGGGCCGCCCTCATCTCGGCCGTGGCCTGCAAGATGGCCTGCATGATGGGGCAGTGAGCTGGACTCGGGGGGACGGCGGGGCCGGCGCTCCTCTGGGAGCTGACACGAACGCGGGGAGGAGGCGGCTCCGGCCCCCCAATAAACGGGGTGTGTGTGGACTTCTCTGGGGCCGCTCTGGCCAGTGCTGCTCTCTCCCCGTGCTGGTAGAGAGACCCCCATGGCGCTGCCCCACACCTATGGGGCGGCCACGGAGCTTCCTGTGCCCTCACTTCCCTCCCCCATCCTCACACAGCTGCAGCAAGGGGGCCTCCAGAACATCCCAGCCCCTTTGCTGGGAGAAAGCCCCTCCCAGGGCAGTGGCCTAGAGATGAGGGGCTCTTTGGGGGTACTTTGGGGGGGATGTCAGGGTAGCGGAGCTCCCCACCAGCGATTCCTGGGGTGCAGAGGGTGACCGGAGTGCACGAGAAATGGGCCAGATGGAGGGGGGCATACTGGGGGTCCCCTCCAGCCATGTCCCCACCCATGTCCCCTGAAAGGCACTGGGATCCCCATTGCAGGTGGGGACGGGGATTCAAAGGGGATCCCTCTGCAGGATTCCCTGCATTCTGATTGGTTAGCACCAGAAAGCCATCCTGGAGCTCTGATTGGTGGCAGCCCTCAAAGAACTGCAATCTCTCTGCTCTGATTGGCCGAGGGCAAACAGAAGAGATTTCCTGCACTCCAATTGGCTGGAATTAAAGAAAAAGAAAGGGGTGTGGGATTCCCTGTGCTCTGATTGGCTAGGACTGAAGCAGGGATGCCCCGTGCTCAGCTGGGACCGTGAGGACGATCCCAAGCCCATGGCAGTGCCGGTGACAAGCGGGTAACAAGTGACAGTGCCAGGGACAGATGCAGTGCCAGGCATGGGGTGCACGGGGAGGGGACAGGGACAGCCAGCACCACCCGGGTGTGTGAAGGTAACCGCTCACCCTAGCCCACATGAGACACATCCCCACCCTCCCGCTGGCGCCTCTGATGTCACCGTGGCCCTGCTGGGGGCAGGCCAGGGCCAGGCTGTCCCCTGCCAGTGCCTGGTGCCATTCACCCTTGTCACCGTGTCCCCCCAGGGCAGACAAGCGAGACCCTGGAGCCAGAGGAGGGAGTTTATTGTGGGGAAGGGGATGGCTGGGCTGTGGGGGCATCGGGGCTGGAGCGGTGTCGGGTTTGGGGGCACTCGGGGCTGTGCCTGTGGAGAAAGGAAAGAGCAGGGGGGGAGTCAGGGGCCAGTGGAAGCAGCTCCTCCAGCCCTCCCCCTGCTCCACCACGCACTGGGGGGTGACCTGGCTCACCCCCACCCTACCGAGTGCAGCAGGGAAGGTTCTGAAACACTAAGCACGCTCCCACCCCTCCAGCAAGTCTGGGGTAAGGGACGTGGGGTGCAAAGTGTGGGATGCAGAGGGGGGATATGGGATCAGGATGTGGGGTGCAGTATGCAGGGTTCAGGATCAGGATGCAGGGTGCAGGATCAGGATGTAGGGTGCAGGATGTGGGGTGAAGGACACAGGGTATGGGATGGGGATGCAGGATGGGAGGTGCAGGATCAGCCTGTGGGATGCAGGATCAGGATATGGGGGCAGGATGTAGGATAGGGATATGGGGTCAGGACACAGGGCAGGGGACATGGGGTATGGGATGGGGACGCAGGATGTGGGGTGCAGGATCAGCCCATGGGATGCAGGATCAGGATGCAGGTGGGCACTGACCGTGCTCAGGAGCGGCAGATGCCGATGGCAGCGCAGATGTCCTGGGGCAGGTCCCCGTTCTGCAGCCCCTCACTGATCTGCTCCTGGTACTTGCTCACCAGCTTCTGGCACTTCTTGCCCACGGACCGGCCCAGTGCCCGGCAGCCCTTCTTCAGAGCTGCCTGCACTGCCGACTGCCAAAGCCACCACAGGTCAGGGGGACACAGGGACAGGCCCCCCAGCCCGGCCCCCCAGGCCCTCATCACTCCTCACCTCATCAGGGTCGTCACCTGCCAGCGCCTGTATCTTCTTCAGGACCTTGGTGCACAGGCTGCACTTCAACCTCCTGCCCTGTGCCACGCTGTCCCCGTCAGCCACATCCCCCTGTGGGGACACACAGACCCTCAGGGCTGCCTGGAGCCCCAGGTGGCCCTGGCAGTGCTCGGGGCTGGGGTGCTCACCAGGGCCAGGCTGTCCTGGAGGTACTGGCACTGCTGTTCCCAGCCACAGCGCGTGACCGTGGCCGTGTCCCAGCACCAGGAGCTGGGGTCACCCTGGCAGGGCGAGGGGGCCGTGGCCTGAGCTGCTGCAGGCGGACAGGATGGTGAGCATGGCTGCAGGGTGGGTGCCCAGACCCTAAACCACCAGCCCCAGGTACTCAGCCCCATCCCCACCATCCCTCCTGCCTGTACTCACATCCTTCTGTTCCCACCATTCCTAGGTCCCCATGTCCCCAAACGTCCCCAGGTGCCAGTGCCAACATGGGCACCGTGTCCATCATCCCTGGGTCCTCAGGCAGACCCCATCCCTGCCACCCCCAGGTGCTTGTTCCCACCACACCCCACCATCCCTCCTGCCTGTCCCCTTGTCCTCCTCCCCACACCCCTGAGTGCCTGTTCCTGTTCAGACCCCATCCCTGGCACACACAGCTCCCCACACAGACTCCAGCCTCCCAACTCAGGCACACAGGCTGCCATCCCCATTGTCCCCATGTGTCCTGTCCGTCTCCCCGGGGAGGCAGGAGGGTCCCGGTACCTCCCAGCAGCAGCAACAGCAGCAGGAGGGTGGCAGCCATGGTGAGCCCGCTGAGCCGGTGACAGCAAGCGACAGTGCCTGGCCGTGGTGACTGCCTGCGTGCTGACCCCTTTTATAGCGGGGCCGCGGGCTGTGCGGGTGGGGGACCAAAACCCCAAAACCCCTTAAACCTGAGCACAGCTGTTCCCAGGGCCCTTCCTGCCTCACAGCTCCACCCCCGCGGGAAGGGGTTCGGGGGGATACGGGGAGCTCAGCACCCCCAGCAGCCCGGGGGGACACGGGGAACTCAGCACCCCCAGCCTCACCGGGAGCTCAGCCCCCCGAGCCTCGCCCCTCAGGGCCGCTGCCCCAGAGCTGGGGGGGGGAGGGCCTGGCCGACCGTCCCGGCTCCTCCCGGGACCCCTCCGGGCTCTGGGGAGCGCAAGGATTCGGTGTCCCCTCGGGGTCGGTGCCGGTGTGCCCTTCACCCCATGGGTTCGGGTCGGTGCCGGTGTCTCTCGCTGTCCCGGTCCCCGCCATGTCGCCCCCCCCAGCCCCCCCGGCCCGCCGCCGCCCCCGGCCCGCCGCCGTTCCCGCGGCGGCTCTGACGTCACTTCCCCTCGCGCCGCACCGCTTCCGTGTTTGCGGCCTTCGCGCCTTTTCCCGCCGCGGCCCCGCCCCCATGGCGGGCCCCGGTACCGGCGGCGACCCTCCGACCTCTGACCCGGCGCGGACCGGCCCCTGACCCCTGACCCCGCACGGACCGGCATCTGACCCCCCCCTCCGGTACGGATCGGCCTCGGACCCCTCACCGGCGGGAGCCCCGGGCCGCGGCCCAGCGGCTGTGCCCGTTTGGGAGCGGGGGAGACCCGGCTGGGGGGGTCCTGTGAGGGCCGCAGCCTGGGGGGTCTCTTGTGGCCTGGGGGGGTTCCCGGTGCCGCGGGGAGGGGATTCGTGCCAGACGGAGAGTGTTTGTTGGGGCCGTTGGTGCTGGGCATGACCAGGGGGCTGTGCAGGGCCTGGGTCCCTTTGGGAGAGGGCCCTGCGGGGATCCGGTGGCCGAGGTGCACTTTGTGGGGGCTTCAGGCGTCCTGCTCGGGGGGAGATCGTAGGAGAGGATGGTGCGATCACCAGGATGGGTCTGGGGATGCCCTGGGTGGGAGGAGAGGGGGGCTGAGGGTGCTGGGGGGGAGGAAGGGTGCTGAGGGTCGCCAGGATGGGTTTGGGGGTGCCCTGGGTGGGAGGAAGGGGGGCCGAGGGGTGCAGCGTGCACAGGGAGGGTCAGACCCAGGCGCGGTTTGTATTTTGGGGGTGTAAGGATCATTTTCGGGGGGCCTATTGTTCCTTGGGGTAACAGTGGTGGCCCGGCCGGACCCAGACCCTCAATAACCCCGGTTTGTTTTGCAGAGCCGGACCGGGCCGGATTCACATTCTCAATTCCCCGGTTTGTTTTGCAGACCCGCGGTCGCTCCCCCGAGGATGTTCTCGGAGCAGGCGGCCCCCACGGCGCAGGGGCTGCTGGCCCCCCCCTCGGGCCAGCCCCCCACCTTCCCCCGGGTGCCCGTGGCGGGGTACTCGGACCTGTCGCAGCCGTTCCGGCTGGGCGAGCGCAGCTTCTGCCGGCAGTACGCCCACGTGTACGCCGTGCGCCTGGCCGGCATGCGGCCCCTCCTGGAGCGCCGCGCCCGCGGCCGCTGGGGTGAGCAGCGGGGACGCACTGCCCGGGGGAGAGGGGAGCACTGCCCTGGGGAACGCACTGCCCTGGGGAACGCACTGCATGCATGGGGGAACGCACTGCCCAGGGGAACGCACTGCCCTGGGGAGAGGGGAACGCACTGCCCCGGGGAACGCACTGCCCTGGGGAGAGGGGAACGCACTGCCCCGGGGAACGCACTGCCCTGGGGGAGAGGGGAAACGCTGAGAAAAACACTGCCCCAGGAGAAAACACTGCCAGGGGAAAGGGGAAACACTGTAAAAAACGCTGCCCTGGGGAAAACACTGCCCCAGGGAAAATACTGCCCTGGGGCAGGGACACCACGATTGTCACGTCCCCCCACACGCTTTGGGGAGCAGGAGCTGAGTGTGAGGTTTGTCAGGGTGGGGCTGGGGGGCCCAGGCCAGGAAGTGGGGTGCAGGGGGGGTGAGAGGTGCTGGTTGTGCTGGGGGGGCTGTTTCCTATCCTGGGGGGTTGTGGTTCTGCGGGTGGGACCCTCGCTCAGAGTTTCCATCCGCAGGATGAAGCAACACTGCCCCCCCTCCCCGGCCTGAGATCAAATTTCTTTCAGCTTTGCCCTTCTATGGGCAAAAACCCCTTGAGTGGGAGCTTTTGGGCCAGCACAGTTCTTGTGCTCTCCCCAGCCCCGTGGGCTGTGTGGAGGCAAAGCCAGTGCTGGTCCCACTGCGGATGTCCCTCCTTGGTTGGGCTTTGCCAAGTGTGACAGGACCCAGTGGTTTGTAAAGCTCCACCTCCCAGAGTCCTGGGATGGGACCAGATTTTGGGGTTTTGTCTCCCAGCAGGAAGTGCCTGCAGGCAGAAATCTGGAGAGCACAGCCCCCTCCCCCCAAACACACATTTTGGGGAGCTTGAGCCAAAAATAAGAAACTTCAACGGGATTGTTTTTGTTCTGACTCAGAGTGTTTGCATTCCTGGGCTCGGGAAGCCTTGTTTCCAGTGTGGGGTGCCAGCGATGGCAGCGGGGTGCTCTCCCTGGGACAAGTCACATTCAGCAGCACGTGATGAGCAAAGTGGGGTTTTGGGGAAGAGAAATGTCACCCAGACAGGACGAGGAGCTGGGGCAGGCAGTGTTGTTTTGGGAGAGGAGACCAGAAGCAGGTTCCTCACTCTTCTGTGAGGCTCAGGATGGACTTCACAGGCTAGGTTAAATGAGGAATGACAGTCCCACAGCCACATCCTGGATGGGAGGACACGCACTGGATGGGGCTGGAGCACCTCTGGGTCCCCAGTTTTGGGCTCACCTTGTGATGAGGGAGTTTTTTGCTCGTCTCCCAGCCTACATCCCCTGTGGATCCCTGCCTAAAGCCTAGGGCCCTGTCAGCATGCCAGGACCTTCTCTGGCAGTGATGGGGATCCTGAATTCCAGCAGGTATCTGGGGCAGAAGATCTGGCCTTGGCAGAGATCAGGTTTGGGGGTGCTGAGTGGGTTCCTGTTGGGGTCGTCCCCAGGGTGGAGAGCAGGAGCAGCAGCCCCCCATGCCCAGGGTGCATCCTGGGCCCTTCCCGGGCAGAGCTGTTAGTGGGAGCTGAGCACAGCATGGTGACCCAGCTCTCCCCCCAGCACAGAGGAAATGCCTGCAGGCTTGCAGGCTCTGGAATGCTCCTCGGCCCCATCTGGCCCACACATGTCTGCTGGGCGCCGTGCCTCGAGGAGAGGAGGGGCAGGAGGCTCCCAACGTTCCCCAGCACCGGGGCCCTGCAGCTGCTCCCGCCAGCTCTGCCCCTGCCCGCCGCCACCCCAGGGCCACTGAGCTGACCCCCGTGTCTCCACAGGGGATGACATTGCCCTGCGGAGGCTCTCGGAGCTGCAGGAGGGAGAGAAGTGCTGCGTGGTGGGGACGCTCTTCAAGGCCATGCAGCTCCAGCCCTCCATCCTGCAGGAGATCAGCGAGGAGGTAATGGGCTCACCCTCCTCTGCACAGCTCAGGGGCTGTGCCAGCACACCTGAGAGCTCACCAGGGCTTCCCCGTGCTTGTTGTAGCCAGGGAACTGGCAGAGATTTGAGCAGGATGGCCTGGCCCTGGATGCCACCTTGGTGCCACCTCTTGGTGTCCACGTGTGTCGACACCTTCCACTTGCCCAGGTTGCTCCAAGCCCTGTCCAGCCTGGCCTTAGACACTTCCAGGGATTCAGGACATTCCTTCCCCATATCCAGTCTAAACCCACCCCCTGTCCATCTGTCCCCCCATCCACTTACCACCACTCTATCTCAGTGAGTGAAACCAGCCCCTCCAGGGGGTTCCAGCTCCAGGCCCCCCAGCTGGGGTGCTGGCTGTACTGGTGGTGGGGGGCTGGGGTTGGGGAGGTCCCTGGGGGCTGCTGGTCCTTGCCGAGGCCACCAGAGCTGTCCCTGTGCCCTCGCAGCACAACCTGGTGCCTCAGCCCCCCCTGCCCAAGTACATCCAGCCCTGTGACGAGCTGATGCTGGAGGATGAGCTGCAGAGGATCAAGCTGGATGGAGCCATTGATGTGCAGAGGCTGGTGACAGGTGAGGGACAGCGTGGCTCTGGTGGCTCTGCAGGGGCTGGCTGGGGCTGAGTGCCTGCCTGCTGTGCCACAGGGACCATTGTGGCTGTGTATGGCCGTGAGGAAGAGGATGGCAGGTTCCTGGTGGAGGATCACTGCCTGGCCGACCTGCCGCCCCCGCTGCCCTGGAGCGGGCCCAGCTCCGACCGGTGAGGCAGCGGCAGCAGCAGCAGCAGCACTGGGGCTGGCACTATCCCTGCTGCATCCCTGAGCCCCTCGTGCCAGGGGGGCTGCCAGGGGGTCTGGGCCCCCTGCCCCGGCTCTCTGAGCCCCTTGGTTTGGGAGTGTGGCACACTGAGCCTCTCCATCCGTGCAGGTTCGTGCTGCTGGCCTCGGGGCTGGGGCTGGGCAGCATGAGTGGGGAGGCCCTGCTGAGCACTCAGCTGCTGGTGGACGTGGTGACAGGACAGCTGGGTGCAGAGGGCGAGCAGAGCTGCGCTGCTCACATCACCCGTGTCATCCTGGCCGGGAATCTGCTGAGCCAGAACACCCAGAGCCGGGACACCATCAACAAGGTATGGCAAGGAGGGGGCTGTGGCCTCACCTGGGGCACTGGGAGGGTGTGGGGAGGGGGCAGAGGGGGTGCAGGGCTGTCCCTCACTGTCTTTCTACTTACCCAGGCCAAGTACTTGACCAAGAAGACACAGGCTGCAAGTGTGGAGGCTGTGAAGATGCTGGATGAGATCCTGCTGCAGCTCTGTGTGAGTGCTCGGGGTTGGCCAGGAAGTCGGGTTCCTCTGGGGGAGGGAGCCTTGTTCCTGAGGTGGGGTAGCAGTCTGGGGTGCAGGGTGGCAGAACCCCCTTCCCCAGCACCCAGCTTCCCTTTGAGCACCCCACATGGGGAGGCAGCTCCAAATCCTTCTCCTGGGATCCTTGGTGGAGCTGAGTGGGGTGTCTTGGGGAAAAGGAGCAGCAGTGACACCAGGGCTCTTCCCTGAGCCCCCTTGGAGGGAGGTTTGATCCCACTCTGCCCACAGACCTCCGTGCCCGTGGACGTGATGCCCGGCGAGTTTGACCCCACCAACTACACGCTGCCACAGCAGCCCCTGCACCGCTGCATGCTGCCCCTGGCCAGCGCCTACGCCACGCTGCGCCTCGTCACCAACCCCTACCAGGCCAGCCTGGACGGGGTCAGGTAGGCAAACCTGCCAGCTCTGCTGGCTCTCAGTGCCGTGGGACCGAGGGACACGTCCCGGCACACCCAGCATCTAAAGCTCCCCCCCCCTCTTCCATAATGTAGGTTTTTAGGGACATCGGGACAGAACATCAGTGATATCTTCAAGTACAGCAGCATGGATGACTACCTGGAGATCCTGGAGTGGACACTGCTGGCAGGACACATCAGCCCCACAGCCCCAGACACCCTGGGTATGGTGAGGGCTGGGGGGTTGTTGAGTGAGGGGGCTTTGCCAGGGGCTGCCCCCCTAATTCCCATCTTCCCCAGGCTGTTACCCGTTCTACAAATCCGACCCATTTATCCTCACCGAGTGCCCTCACGTCTACTTCTGTGGCAACGCGCCCCGCTTCCAGTCCAAGCTGCTCCAAGGTGGGTCTCACAGCACCCCCAGACCCTCCTGGGGCTGCCGGGGGGCTCCTCTGCCTGACACCCACCTGTGCTTGCAGGGAAGGAGGGGCAGCGGGTGCTGCTGGTGATGGTGCCGGACTTCAGTGCCACACAGACCGCCTGCCTCGTCAACCTGCGCGACCTCAGCTGCCAGCCCATCACCTTCTCCAGCTTCGGGGCTGACACTGAGGACGGGGACATGGAAGTTGGACACTGACCACAGGGAGGGCACAGACTGCACAAGCCCCCACCGCTCAAGGGGTCCTGGCACCCACTGTCGTTCTCTGTTGTCTGCGAGGGGCAACGGAGCTGGGGAAGCACTGGAGGGACCAGATGTTCATATCAATATAACTTGATTTATTTGTGTAACAAAAACTGTATGGAGGGGAGAAAGGCTGTGCCCGCCTCCATGGGCCCTGCCCAGGAGAGCAGTACCACCCTGCCACCCCACTGGGACACGGGCAGTGGGCTGGCACTGCCCAGCTCCGAGGGATGGGGTAGCATGTCCCTGACAGCAGCCAGCTGTTGGCAACAATGCCTGCAGTCCTTGGAAGCAGCAAGGTGAGGGGCTGGAGCCCACCTGGAGCAGCTGCCTGGGCTCAGGGAAGGTGTTGGAAGCGGATGCCAAAGCGTCCGACCGTGGCTTGGAGCAGAGTGAGGGGTCACTGCAGTGTCCCTAGTCCCCAAAGTTGATGGTGTAGGTCTCAGCCGTGGTGAGGGGCTGCGCCGTGCCCGTGTGCAGCTCCCAGCCCTCCGTCTCTGTCACCAGCTCGGTGACCACCTCTGTCTCGGTGTCCATCTCCCAGGTGCCAGCAGTGGGCGGCTCCTGGCTCCAGGGCGTGTAGGCCGTGCTGCTGAAGGGGAAGGGCAGGGCGGTGCTGGGGGGGCCCGTGGGGCTGCCGGTGGTGGTGGTGGTGGCGTTGAGGCGCCGCAGCCGCAGCTGCTCCCGCAGCCGCATGCGGTGCCGCAGCCGCAGCCGCAGGCGCAGCCGCTCGCGGGGCGTCATGGGCCGGCCCGGCACCACGCGGCGGATCGGCCGGTTCCCGTTCATGGCCATGATCTCCCGGATGCGCTTCCAGTTGGAGCGGGACAGGACGAAGTTGCACTGGGTGGCCCCGATGTCGTAGAGGACGTGGCAGGTCTTGACGCTGGGGTTGTAGCCCTCGGCCCGCGCCGACACGCGGTACTCGCCCGGGTTCAGGATGCGCCAGTAGTCCCCGCCGCTGGCTGCAATTGGGGGGCAGCAGGTGGGCTGGGGGTGCCACGGTGCTGCCAGCGCCCTGCCAGCTCCTCACAGCACCTACCTGTCCTGACATTGTGGTTGATGCCCCCCACCACAATGGTGGCGTTGGCAATGGGCTCTCCCTGCTGGTCTGTCACCACGCCCTTGATTCCCCGGTGGGTCTGAGTGAGGGAGAGGGATGAGTGGGACTGCGTGGGACATCTGGGGCAGCTGTGGTCATGCCCCACTACACACCTGCTCCATGAAGGTGAGCAGAGACTCTTTGTTGTTCTCCCACTCCTGCTGCAGCTCGCTCTCATGTGGGAACTTGTCACAGCCCAGGTAAACAGAGAGCTCCAGGCAGTTGGTGTGCAGGTAGCTGAAGTCATTCATACCTGCAAGAGCACAGACACGCCCACCCAGCCCCTCGCTCACCTGCCAGTGGCCGGGTTAGGGGGGCAGCCAGGCCCCTGTCCCCAACTCACTGCCAGCCCGGGGCCGCCACTTGGCGCCCTGCACGATGCCCATGGCGTCGGTGACGTCCTGCGCGTGGCAGCCCCCGCGGAAGGTCTCGGCCATGCTCAGGTGTGCCGAGGCGTAGGAGATGGCGAGCCAGCGGAACACGGCGTGGTCGGGGGTCTCCTGCAGCTCAGGCCGCTCGTCCTCGTAGTCCAGCGGGCGGGGGGCAGCTGCTGGTGTCGGGGGGCTGGGCCGGGCCGTGTCGAAGGGGAAGGACACCAGCTTCTCCCCGCCCTGCAGGTTGGCTCCCAGCACGAAGGGGTTCTTGTCCATCCATGCCATGACAGCTCGTGTCTCCACTGCCACCTGTGAGGCAGGCACGGGGCATGAGGTGTCACCCCCTGCCACCCTGTCCCCGCCCCTGTGCCCTGTGCCGCACTCACCGCCGCGTCCTCGGACAGGTAGTGCTCCGGGATGGGGATGTGGTGGTTGGGGAACTGGTGGGGCACCAGCCGCCTCTCCTCGGCTGCCCACAGTGCCGAGGCCAGGTCGGGGAAGTTCTCAAAGAGGTCAAAGCCCTCTTCTGTCCAGTGACCCAGTGCCCAGTTGCCCAGTTCAGAGCCCTGCAGGCAGCCCAGGACACTGGTGAGTCCAGGAGGGCTGTGTGCCACCACCTATGTCCCATCCCACTGCTCCAGGTCCCATCCCCTTCCCTGACACATCTCAGGTGCCCAGCTTGGAGCCCTGCAGCCAGCCCAGGGCAGTGGTGAGCTATGAGGGCTGCATCCTACTGCTTTGCCATCCCATCCATCCATCCCATCCATCCCACTGCCCCACAGCCCACCCCAGCACCCCAAATCCTCCCCTGCTGCTCCCCTGCCCCATCCCACTGCCCCGTGGCCCCTCACCGCCTCGTGGGCCAGCTCGTAGCCGTCGGGGTTGAGGGAGGGGACGAGGTGGATGCGGGTGTCGCTGACCAGGCCCCGCACGCGGGGATTCCCGTCCTGGTACTCCTTGCACAGGAACTGCATCAGCAGCAGCAGCAGCTCCCGGCCCAGCACCTCGTTGCCGTGCAGCCCCGCCGTGTAGCGGAACTCGGGCTCACCTGGAGGGGCCCAGCAGGATCAGCAAACACCCGGCACCGTGGCTGGGGGCCCCGGTCCCTCACACCTCCCTCACCCGTCTCGTGCTCGCCCGGGTTGTCAGAGATCTCCATGGCGTAGATCTTCAGCCCCCGTGAGCTCTTGCCAATGTTGTAGATGCGGGTGATGGTGGGACACTCCTCATTCACCACCTTCATCAGCTGCAGGGTGGGGAGACATGGGGCAGTGCTTGGGGGGACGAGCCCACACCCTGCAGAGAATCCCACGCCCATGGAGGGTCCCACCCTATGAAGATGCTCACCACCATGGAAGTGCCCACAACCACAGAGAATGCTGTGCCCCAAAGATGTGCCAACTCCTCATAGAGGATCCCACCACCATGGGCGTCCCATCCCCTACAGAGGATCCCAGCCCCCAGCAGTGCCTACCTGCCTCATGTCCTTGTAGGAGTGGTGTCGGAAGTCCAGGTTGTCCGTGGAGGTCACCTCGTTCTGCTGGCTGTAGTAGCTGCTGACAGCTGTGGAGGGGACAGGGACAGAGCAGCGGGGGATGGCTGCAGAGGTCCCACCCCCGTGGCCCCCAGGCTGCTTTGGGGTGACTGTTACCCGAGAGGGGACAGCCCAGGACCTCGAGGCGCAGGCAGAGGCTCCCGTTCCAGCGCTGGGGGTAGATGCGGATGTAGCGGGCCACCATGGGCTCGGGGAACTCGCTCAGCACTGGCGTGTCCTTGTCCACATTGCCATAAAACATCTGCCAGGAGGGAGAGATGTACCCCAGAGGGTCTCTCCCCATGTTTGCCCCGCCACCCACACAGAACAGTCCCCACCATCTCCTCGTAGCCATTGCTGTACATCACCCAGTGCTGGCTGTCGTTGCTGAAGCCCACGTAGAAGCTGGTGACAAAGTCATCGCTGTGGGAGGACAGGGACAGGTTGGGACGGGGGTCCCCACGCTGCTGCCCCCTCCAGGTCCCCGGCTGCAGCCCCAGGTGGCCGTACTGGATCTGGGAGTCGCGGCCCTGGGTGATGACCCCGGTGAACAGCGTGATGCGGCGCGTGTCCACCTCCAGCCAGTGCGCGCGGCTGTCGTCCTCCGCGCACCACGCGCCGTCGAAGAAATCCTCCTCGTTGGGGCCCGCCTGGGGAGAGGGAGGGGGCGTGGGCAGGGGGGTGTCACTGTGACCGTGGGGCACGGGCAGGGGTGCCACTGTGACCCGTGGGGTGGGCACTGGGCTGCCACCGTAGCCATGGGGCGGGCACTGGGGGTGACCCTCACCTGCATGTTGAGGCGGCCGCGCTGGGCGCCCAGCCCGTGGCGCAGCATGGACGAGGCCAGGATCTGGTCGTCCTCGATGCGGTGGGACTCCAGCCCGATTGGGGGACACCCTGGGGACAGCAGGGGGTGAGGGGCTCATCCCCCCCAGCAGGGTGTCCCTGTCACCCCAACAATGGGGACGCTCACTTTTCTTCTCTGCTGGAGGGGCCCATTCCTCCTCATCTGGATCCCACTTCTTTCCTCCTGTTTTTTTGGGTTTTCCTGCCAAAGGAGAAGGCACAGTGAGGGGGCAGGGACAGGGACAGGGACAGGTGTGAGGGGACAGGAATGGGGGTTAGCACCCACCTTTGCGGTCCTGGCCCTTCTCCTCTGCCCAGCGCTCCTCCTCCTCCTCCTCCTCCTCTTTCTTGGGCTTCGCTGTTGGGGAGGTTACACGAGTCCCAGGGACATGCCACCCACCCCAGGAACGTGCCACTGATGCCAGGGGTGTGACACCCACCCCGGGATCATGCCACCTCCCTCACCATGCAGACATGTCACTCACCCCAGGGACATGCCACCCACCCCAGGAACGTGCCACTGATGCCAGGGGTGTGACACCCACCCCCGGATCATGCCACCTCCCTCACCATGCAGACATGTCACTCACCCCAGGGACATGCCACCCACCCCAGGGATGTGCCACCACCCCTGAAGACATGACACCCATCCTGGCGAGGAGACATCCACCCCAGGGAGGTGACACTCACCACGCAGATGTGTCACCTGTCTCAGGGACATGCCACTGACCATGGGACATGTGACCGACCCTGGTGACGTGCCACCTGCCCTGGCGATGTGCCACCCACTGTGGGGATTTGACACCCACCATGGGGACGGAACCCAGCCCAGGGACATGCCACCCTCCCTGTGGCTCTGCCATTGACCCTGGGACCCACATGTCCCCCCCTCCAGCCCCTCCACCCCCTCACAGGCTCTGATTTTCTCCTCGTCCGTCTCCATCCCGTCCTCCTTGTCCGGGTGCTCGTGGGGCTTGGTGGGGGGGGGCAGCCCGTAGGACCCTGGGGGGCACAGGGGGGGCTGAGCAGCCTTCTGGAGACGGGGGGCAGGGATGGGGGTGTTGGGGTTCCCCGTCCCTCCCCGTTCTCACTCACAGTCGTCGTAGTCCGGGGGCTCGAAGCCCTCGCCGTAGTCGCCCTCGGTCACGGGGCCGGGCAGGGGGGGCGGCGGGAGGGGCTGCGGTGGGGGGCGCGGGGGGGGCTCCTCGGGCTCTGCTGGGGGCGGGGAGAGGGGCTGTGCTGGAGATGGGGAGGCAGCGAGGGCCCCCAGAGGGGCCCCCTGTCCCTGCAGGGCTCCCTCTGTCCTCTGTGGGGTCAGCACCCCCCAGGGGCACCCACATTTCCCTTTTGGGTCCCCATGTCCCTGCAGGGTTCTCTGTGTCTCCACAGGACCCCCGTGCCACCAAGAGACCCTCACACCCCTACAGGGTCCCTGCACCCCTTACACTGTCCCCACATCCACCCCAGCTCCAGCTGCCCCAAAGTTCTGCTTCCCTGGGTTCCCGAGGCTGGGGACTGTCCCCAATGTCACCCAAGGCTGGGGACTGTCCCCCAAGGTCACCCTGGGTTCCCAGGGCTGGGGACCGTCCCCAGGGTCACCCTGAGGGGTGCCAGCCCCGTGCCCCCCCCTCCCACGTACGTGTCTCCTCGGGCTGGGGCCACACCCGCTCGGGTCTCCTCCTGCCCGGGGGCTTGGGGGGCTTCTGCTGCCGCCGGATGAACTCGACTGGGGACACAGAGGGCGGCACTGGAGTGTGCTGAGAGCAGGGGGACGAGCCCAGTGCCCTCAGTGCCCCCGGTGCCCCCCAGTGCCCCCGGTGCCAGCCCAGCTCCCTACAGTCCTCGTAGTCCTCCCGCTCCAGCTGCTCGTTGTAGTCCAGGGTGGGGGGCTCCGGCTCCTCGGGGACCTCTGGGGAGAAGGGACACGGAGGGTGAGGCAGGGGACAGCAGGGAGGTGGCACCTGAGAACGGGAGGGAAGCCCCGAGTGGAGGGAGGTGGCCCTGGGGCTCACAGGGGATGGCACTGGGTGCAGGGAGATGGTGCTGGGATAAAGGAAGGTGACACAGGGGTCCAGGAAGGTGACAGGGAGGTGGCCCGTGTTGCAGGAGCATGGCCCTGGGGAGATGGGATGTGACATTGGGGTGCAGGAAGGTGGCACTTGGGGACAGGGAAGGAGTCCCAACACAAGGAGATAGCCCCAGTGTGCAGAGTGGTGGCCCTGGCCTGCAGAGGAGCGTCCCCAGGACACAGGGTGGTGGCCCTGGGGCTGGGCACTCACCTGGCTCAGGGCTCCAGTCCTCCCGGCCCGGCCCCCAGCGCTTCTCTGGGGGCTCCTCCAGCTCTGCTGGGGACAGGGACAGAGTGAGGGGCTGGCACGGCCTCCCCAGGCCCTGTCCTGGCCCCCCAGCCCCACAGTGGGAAGGAAAGTGGGGGGACAGAGGGGAAACCCAGGGGGACAGAGCCCGGCCAGCCACAGCTGGACGCTGCCAGGATGTGGGTGAAGCTCTGCTGGGCTGAGACCCCCAACCCCACCAGGGGCAAGATGGGTGCCCCAAAATCTCACCTCGGACACCTCCATCCTCCTCCTCCTCCTCCTTGTGAGAAGGCTCCAGGAACTCGGGTATCTCTCCATCCTCCTTGCCCTGTGAGGGCTGTTGGATAGTGGGGGGGCTCGGTGCCACTGGTGGCTTCTTGCCAGAGGGTTTGGCGGCCTTGGGTGGCTTCTCCTTGGGCTTTTTGGAGCCTTTTGGGGGCTTTTCAGAGCCTTTTGGAGGCTTTTCTGAGCCTTTTGGGGGCTTTTCAGAGCCTTTTGGGGGCTTTTCGGAGCTTTTTGGGTTTTTTTCTGAGCTTTTTGCTGGGTTTTCTGAGCCTTTTGGTGGCTTCTCCTTGGGTTTCTTGGGGGGTTTGTTCTTGCCCCGCTCCTTGTCCTTGTCCTTGTCCTTGTCCTTTTTGGGCCCCCGGGGTCTCTCCTTGGGTTTCTTGGGGGGCTTTTCCTTCTTCCCCTTCCTGGGTTTCTCCGGCTCCGGCAGCGACCCCGGAGCGCCTGCGGGGACAGGAGGGGGAGCGGCGGCCGAGCGGGGTGAGCGGGGCGGGCCCGGCCCGGGGGAGCCCCGTCCCGTTCCCGGGATCCCGGTGCCCATCACTCACCCGTGCCGTGCCGGTGCTGAGGTCGGTGCCGAAGCCCAGCTCGGTATCGTCCCCGTCCCGGTCCCGGTCCCCGCCGTCCCCGGGTGCGAGGAAGCCCCGCAGGAACTCCTCGATCTCGGCGTCGGTGAGCGCGGGGGGCCCCGGGGCCGCTCCCGGTGCCGGTACCGGCAGCAGCGGCAGCAGCGCGGCCGTCAGCAGCAGGCAGGAGCGGGGCGGCCCCGCCGGGACCATCGCGCCGCGCACCGGCCCCGGTACCGGAGAGCCCCGAGAGCCCCGCGAGGGCGGGCGGGGGGCGGCGCTCGGCCGGGGGCGGGACCCGCTCGGCACCGGCGCTGAGCGGGACCGGGATGGCACCGGACGCGACGGGCACCGACACCGGGACTGGCACCGGGACTGCCGGGAACCCGCACGGAACCCGCACCGGGACCGGCACCGGGACCGGCACCGGGACTGCCGGGAACACGCAACGGCACCGGGACTGGCACCAGGATCAGCACCAGGACTGCCCGGGACCCGCGCTGCCTGGCACCGGCACTGCCCGGGACCGGTACCGAGCCCACACCGGCGACGTGCGGGGCCCGGCTCGCGGGGGCTGACCCTGCATCAGCGCTCACACGGCCTGGGGACCGGCAGGACACCGGTGCCACCAGCCCGGCCCCACGGGCCGTGAAAGGGCCGGGCCCCGGGGCTGGCACCGGCACCGTGCCCCCAGCACGGGTGGGCACTTGGCACTGCCTGTAGGCCTGTGCCCCCAAACCCCTGTGCCCCTGTACACAGCACCCCCTGTGCCCCCAAACCCAGCACCAGCTGTGCCCCTGTGCCCCCATACCCCTGTAACCCCATACCTGGCACTGCCTGTATGCTGTGCCCCCAAACCCAAGTACCCCCTGTGCCCCCATACCCCAGCAACCCCTGCACTCCCAAAGCCAGCACCGTCTGTACCCCTGCACCCAGAACCCCCTGTGCCCCCAAACCCGGCACCAGCTGTGCCCCTGTGCCCCCATAGCCACATACACGGCAGTGCCTGTGCGTCTGTGCCTCCAAACCCCTGTGCCCCTAAACTCGGCGCCCCCTGCACCCCCGTACCCTGGCACACCCTGTACACACACAGAACATGAGATCCCACACACAGATCACACATGGGATCACATACACACACACATGGAACATGAGATCCCACACACAGATCACACATGGGATCACTTACACACACACAGAACATGAGATCCCACACACACAGGCCATACACTGCACGTGGGATCTCGCCCCACACGGGTCACACAGGGCACAGGGACCCGGCCCACCCCTGGCAGTGCCCGGGGCTCCCTGCACAGGCAGGGGATGCAGAGCACACCCTCTGCACACACGTTACACACGCGTGACCGCCCCGCCGGCAGGGCTGGGGCTCAGGCCGGGCTGGGCACTCCCCGGTGGTGCCTGGGGGTGTCGCGGGTGTCCCCCCCCGTCCCGGCCCCGCAGGCTCCCCGGGCCCCGCTGGTGGCAGGGCCACGTGGCAGCTCGGCCCCGCCGCATGCACGGGCCCCCCCGGCCGTGACTCACTGCCCAGCAACGCCGGGGCCTGCCCGGAGCTGGGGGGGCCTGCCCGGAGCTGGGGGGGCCCCCCTGCACCTCCCTGAGTCCCAAACCCCTGCACTCCTCCCCAGTCCCCAGCTGGAGCCTGATGCACCCATCACCAAAGAAAAGCCCTTTTATTGACGCTGGGGAGGGCCCGGGGGCAGCAGGGAGGAGAAGGAGCTGGGGAGGTTCTCAGAGAAGCCACCATGGCCCCCAGCACCTGCAGAGGGGGGGCTGAGCTGGGACCCCCCAAGCCTTTCTCTCCTTTTGTTCCTAAAGTGACAGCAGGGCATGAAACTCCAAAGGGAGGGGCTGGGCTGGGCTTTTCCTTGTTCACAGTGAGCTTGGGGTGCGGAGGGGGTCCCACGCGCCTGGCCAGGCTGGAGGGGAGGTTTTTCACTCCCAGTTCAAATCCCAGAGCAGGTTTGGGGTGAGGGAGCAGGGGGAGAGCAGGGAGGAGAACACAGGATGATCACACGTGGGCAGCTCAGGGTGCTGCTGGGGAGCAGGGCCAGGATTCACCGCTCCTGCTCATGTCAGACCCTGCAGGACCCCAGAATTACCCTGATGAGCTTCTCCAATGAAATGAGCTTGGGGAAGGCCAGTGTGGCAGGTCCAAGGTCACAGGGAGGGAGGCAGGGAGGGAGCACAGGGGGGAGGTAATTTTTTAATTTGTTCCCTGAAAATTCCCGTGAGGGATTTGTCACACCCCAGAGCCGAGGGAGGAGGGCTCAGGGTGGGATGGGACCCTTCCTCCCCCCACCCAAGGGCAGCTGGGGGCAACAGGGGGCAGCTCCACTGCCGAGGGACTGGGGAATGGCACTTCACTGAGAGAGAGAGAGAAATAAAGAAGAAAAAGCCACGTGTCGCTGGAAGAGCCAGGCAGGAGCTGGGTGGGCTCGGGGTCTGGAGCAGCCCCGGGGGTCTCGGGCCCCCCAGCAGCCCCCTACTCGATCAGCTCCACGTAGTTGGCGGGGAACATCCCAAAGTGGCCGTCGGGGCCGAAGCCGCGCCACCAGCCCTCGTCGATCATCTCGATGTTGGTGATGATGTTCTCGGGGTCAAAGGAGATCTCGGTGTCATCAGCTGCAAGGGGACACAGGGGCCAGTGGAGTCAGAGCACCTGAGCCACCCCAGCCCCGGGGTCCCAGGGTAACAGGGATGTGGAGCTGCCCCGGGGCTGGAGCCCCTCTGGGAGAGCTGGGAATGTTCCCCTGGGGCAGAGAAAGCTCCAGGGAGACCCTCCAGGGCCTGGAGGGGCTCCAAGAGAGCTGGAGAGGGACTGGGGACAAGGGCAGCAGTGGCTCAGAGGGTCTCACCAGCTTGGTAGTCATAGAGTGCCCGGGCACAGAGCCCCTTCCCTGCCAGGTCCGGGGGCTCCTGGTACTCCACTCTGTAGCCGTACTTGGCATCGTCGGCTTGCTCCTTCAGGAGGGAGAGGAGAGCAGGGATCAGCAGGAGGGGAGAGAACAGGAGTGCCCAGCAATGTCCATCAGCCCCCCCAGGCCTGGGGAGCTGGGGCTGGAGGGTCTGGGTGCCCTCTGGAGTAAAACCTGGGCTCCAGGGAAGCTGTGCCACGGGAGCAAAGCAGCTCTGAGCCCAAGAGCCAAGGTGGCCACGTGGCTCAACACCATCCCTGTCCCTTGGGATCTCACCCCAGTGGAAACACCAGGGGCAGAAAACGCCACGGGATCCCTGCTGCAGACAGAGGCTCATCCCCCAACACACAAGCTCCAGCTTCTGAAACCTTTCTGCCAGAGCCTGAGCTGGCTGAGGTTCGCTTTCCCCAGGAAAGGCCGAGGGGAGCACTGAGCCCATCTCCTCTGGGATCCTTTGGAACCTGCTGGACACCCCCTGACAAGCTCCAGAACAAGAAAACGCTTGGAATGCTGATGGTTTGGGGAGCACGGAACAAACCAGAGGGGCAGCACAGCACAACCCCAGGAGCAGCTGGGACGGCCCAGAGGGGCAGGGAAGCAGGAGAAAGGAGGCTGAGATGAATCCTGTCCCCACACTGGCTCTGGGAAGTGGCACTGACAGCAGCTGGAGCAGCCCTGGGGTGCAGGGGGTGCCAGGGACTCAGCACCAGTGGCTCGACTGGGAGCACTGGGAAGGGACACAGGAGCACCCTCTGCCACACTGGTACACCGAGCGCCCTGAGCTCTGGGGTTCCACCATTTCCAATGATTTCAGCTCAGATTTTAGTTCCAGCCCATCCCAGGGATGGGACAAGCCACACTCCCCCCACCCAGACCGGGGCCCCCAGACTCACCTGGGGGGGCTCCTCATAGATGGCCGAGGGCTCGGGGGGCTCCTCGTACAGGTTCTCCTCCCCGTGGGAGCCCGGCACACCAGAGCTGTACCCAGAGTCTCGTCCTGAGGAGGAACCAGGGCTCGGTCACCGGGGCCAGCCCCTGTCCCCTCCCCTGCCTGGGGTCCCCGGGACCCCTGCCCAGCCAGGGATGGAGCGAGGAGGGGTCTGGGGAGCAGCGGAGAGGACAAAGGATAGATCCACCCCGGCGGGGGAGGGATAAACCGGCTCAGGATGCATAATTGCCATGGAGGGAGGGGCTGGAGCAGAGCCTGGCCAAGAGCAGCATCTAGTGGCGACAGTGGCCTGGGGACAGCGGGCTGGAGCCCAGCACGGCCCTGGTGGGGAGCTGGGGGCTCTCTGAGACCCCAGCCCAGCCCAACCAACCTGTGCCTCTGTGATCTGGGGACAGGGCCAGCCCTCAGTGCCACCCGCAGCACACGGGGAGAGCTCTGGGCACAGCCAGCCCTGCCCTGGAACCAATTCCTGCCCAGAGCAGTGGGCAGTGCCAGGGCAGGGACACCCCAGTGCCAGGGCAGGGACACCCCCCGTGCCAGGGCAGGGACACCCCCCGTGCCTGCCCCAGGTGCTCCAAACCCCAGTGCCCAGCCTGGCCTGGGCACTGCCAGGGACATCCATGGTATCGCCTGTGCCAGGGGCTCACCACCCTCACAGGGAAGAAATTACCCCTAATTTCCAGTCTGAATTTACCCCTCATACCCAGTCTGGATCAGCACAGGGAACCCTGGGATGATTTGGGCTGAAAGGGCCCCAAAAGATCCCTCCTGCCTTGGGCAGGGACAGCTCCCAGTGCCCAGCCTGGCCTTGGCACCCCCAGCTGAGGACAGGCAGGAACCATCCTCATCCTCACCCTCAGCTGAGGACAAGCAGGAACCATCCTCATCCTCAGCACCACCCTCAGCCCTGGCTGCAGGCAGAGCCCAGGGGCAAAACCCAAACGGGATCTCCAAGCAGTGCCCAAATTTGTGAGAAATGCAGTGGAAAGAGGAGGGGGAAAGCCCTGGGGAGAGCAGGGAGCCAAGCACCAACCTGCTGCAGGGCCTGGGGAGGCCGGGGGGGACCCCCAGACATCCCTGCTGGGGGAGGCAGGGCTGGGGTCCAGCTCCTTCTGCAGGAACGGGCTGCTCAGCTTGCCTGAGGGGAGAGCAGGGGCTGCTCAGGGAGGGACCCCCAGACTGCCTGGGCACCCACAGAGAGGGGAAGGGGCTGCTCAGGGGCTCCCAGCCCCCCTGGGCACCCCCACGCTGCTGCCTCACCCTCCCAAGCAGGATTTTCCAGCTCCAACCCTGGCTGTGGGAAACAAGTTTGGCAACTGGTTGCAGCAGCAGCCAAGGGGAAATTTAAAAATTAAATGAATGAATGAATAAATTTATTTTTGGGGAGGAGGGAGAGCTGGAGCCTCTGGCTCTCCGTGGTGGCTCTGGGAGCACATGGAAGGCCACAGACACCAGACTGGGAGGGGATGAAGCAAACTGGTTTCTGCCAGTGCATTTCCTGTGGCAGGAGGTAACTGGGCTGCTATCTCCTCATCTCCACATCCAAACCAACCAAAAGCTGAGCAGAATTCCTGGACCAGCCCTACCAGCACCAGGACTCCTGCCTACCCTTATCTCTGATCAACTCCAGGGCATTTATCTGCCTTTCCTCCATGAAACACCTCAAAGTCATGATCAAAAAGGCATTTTCAACCATCAAAACCACCAAAAAAGACACTTTCCCAGCGTGGCATCCTCTCCTCTCCCACCCAGGGCGTGCCTGCCCAAGGACAGGATCCCTGCTCCTGGCACCAAGTGAAAGTGATTATTCTGATCAATTCAAGGTGCTTTGGAGGGGGCTGGGCTGAGGAGGAGGAGGCAGAGGCCGTCACCCAGGGGTGTCACGAGTCACAGCCACTTCCTCAGCTCTGCCCTGCAAACTTCCTGATTTCTGTCTGAGAGATCAGATCAGGCCCTGCTGACAGCACCAGGCTCTGCCTGGCTGGGGCAGTGCAAAAATCTGGGTGAAATTTCATTCAGTGGGGATAGATTGCAATAATGATGGTTTCCTGATGTTAACTGAACATCATTAGATTGAACCCTAATTAAAAAAAAAAATAAAAACAACAAACTTCAAGGCTCAGAAGGGGAATCAGAGTTTGGAAATCTGATCTGTCTTTGTGATCAAAACTTGGCTGGGGCTGGATGCAGCCCAGCAGAGAACAGCAGTGAGCTGCTGTGGCCCCTCAGTATCGCTGTGCCACTGGGACCCCTCCTCGAGCAGAGGGACCTGGGGGGGCCTGGGACTGCCCCCAGCCCCTTGCAGTGCCCCCAGCCCCTTGCAGCGTCCCCAGCCCCTGCCCTGTCCCAGGCCATACCTGGCTGTGCTGGCAGCCCCGTGTCCCCCGGCCCCGCTCTCTCCCTCTGTTTGAAGATGTCTCGGGGGTTCACGGCTCTCTGTGCGATCAGCGTGGCCGCCTCCTGCCCAGGGAGGGGGGCCCAGGGTCAGTCAGGGCTCAGGAACAGGGGGCAGGCCCCAGAGAGCCCCCCCTGCCCCAGGGACAGGGCAGTTCCTCACCTGGGCTTTCTCCACCGACTGGCTCCTCCTGACGCCCCGGCGCGCCTCATCCTCCTCGGCGCGCTCCTTCTGCACAGGGCATGGGGACAGGGACAGGGCTGGGCCCCCAGCCAGCCCCGCCAGAGCCACCTGCCCCCCTCGGGCCCTCCTGCCCCCCTCGGGCCCTCCTGCCCCCCTCGGGCCCCAGGGAGCTGCAGTGCGGGGAGGAGGAGGAGGAGGAGGAACCCTGGGTCTGCGAGGAAGATGTGGGAATTCTGGGCTTGGTGTCACGGGGCCAGGGAATGATTTTGGGTGGGAAAACCCCTGCGAGCAGAGCCCCGGTGCTCCCCAGCACTGCCACAGCCACCACTGCCCCGTGTCCCCAGGTGCCACATCCCCACAGCCGTGACATCCCCCAGGGACGGGGACTCTGCCCTGGGCAGCTGTGCCAGGGCTGCACAGCCCTTCCCATGAAGGAATTTCCCCAATACCCAACTTAAACCTCCCCTGTGAAACCTGGGGGGCCATTTCCACTCGCCCTGTGCCCTCCACCCTGGGCAAACCCCGCCTGGGCCAGCACAGAGCTCACCCACTGCTGCTGCTCCCTGTCCCTGCTCTCAGCCTCCTGCTGCTGCTGGAGCCTCCTGTGGGGACAAATGGGTTAAAAAGGAGCATTTGAGACCTCGCCCCACTACCCCAGCTCCAGGAATAGCCCGTGAAGGCCATCTCTCGCTGCAGGGCCAGACAAGGTGCTGCAGTCACCCCCGAGGGGAGGAGCTGCTCCAAGCACTGGGAGCATTCCAGGGAAATCTCCTCCTTGGGGACGGGGACATGAGCAACTTATACGGGAGCTGGGTGGGTTTCCCTGGAGTCATCCCTCTGGGGCTGGAGCTCCCCGGAGCTCTGACACCCCAAAAACAGGGCCATGGGTGCCAGGCAAGAGTCTGGGGAGCAAAACTGGGAGAGTCCTGGGGAGGATCCATGGGCAGGGAGGCTCAGGGTGATGCTGGACAAGCAGCCAGGGAGATGCTCCCTGCACAGCTGCATCAGGATCCCCTCAAATCTGTTCCCTTAAAGGAGATTTCCTGCAGGAATCCCAGCATGGGAAACGCACAGGATATATATACCTAGCAAAAACTAATAGTAAGGTTAGGACTAAGTCTTTTGTCCTTGGGTGTGTGTGGCAGCCATCTTGACATCTTCAGTGTCATGCTTTTTATAAGCTACAAGAACATAAAATTTGGTGGTGGGTGATTGGTTGATGATTTAGCATCATGGTTTGTACTTTTGTTTGGTTTTTTTTGGGGGGGGGCGTTAGTTCTGGGGTTAATTCTGTGTTTGTTTGGGGGTGGTTGTGGAGTGAGGATGACAGCTGGTCATTGTTTTTGATACTAGGAAATATAGAGGAAGGTTAATTGAAAGTGTATTGATGACAAATGATTTGGATAACGTAGGGATATATGGTTTAACTATTTGACAAAAAAAAAATTAAAATGTCAAGATAAAAAAGATGGATGTGTAAAATGGAATTTAAATACTCGTTCCTAGTAAATGATAAAACCAGCAGCACCCTGGGCACCCTGGAGGGCAGGGCAGGCTCTGATTCTGCTTCCTACTAGCGTAAGGAAGGCTACTGCAATTAATATTGGATTAGCATAGGAGAGGGCTATGATGAGGTTGATTAAGAGAGGGTAGTTAGTCATGGAGATGGTTTGGGTTAAGCTAGAGAGAGGATTTGAACCTCTGAGTTAAAGGACTTAAGCCTTTTGCATTTTCCGAGCTCTGCCACGCTTGCTGGCCCTTTTCTCGGACCTGGTGCGGTGTGATGGCCTTTTGTAATTTAGTTGTTTTCATTGCTTAAGGCGAAGGCTTGCCTGTGGTACTGGCCTCACTTTTCCTATCCTTTCGCACTGGAAGAGCTCATCACGGACAGAAACCGACCCGGCTCGCTCCGGTGTGACCCCGACCCCGAACCCCGCTCACTTGTGCTCCTCGATCTCGCTGGCCCGGGCCTGGCAGAGCCGCTCCCGCCCCGCCGCCTCCCGCAGCTCCCGCTGCCGCCGCTCCTGCTCCAGGCGCTGCCGCTCCTGCTCCGCGCGCCGCCGCTCCTCCTGCCGCCGCTCCTGCTCGTCCTTCTGCGGGCACGGGGCACGGGCGGAGCGTGGGATGCGGGCACTCGGGGCTGGGGGACACTGGGCTCACGGGCTGGGGGATGCGGGCACACGGGGCTGGGGGATGCGGGCACACGGGGCTGGGGAACACTGGGCACACGGGGCCGCGCTGGGCACACGGGGCTGGGGGACACTGGGCTCACAGGGCTGGGGGATGCGGGCACACGGGGCCGCGCTGGGCACTCGGGGCTGGGGGACACTGGGCTCACGGGGCTGGGGGATGCGGGCACACGGGGCTGGGGGATGCGCTGGGCACACGGGGCTGGGGGATGCAGGCACACGGGGCTGCGCTGGGCTCACAGGGGTGGGGGACACTGGGCTCACAGGGCTGGGGGATGCGGGCACACGGGGCTGGGGGATGCGGGCACACGGGGCTGCGCTGGGTGCAACAGGGCTGGGGGATGCGGGCACACGGGGCTGCACTGGGCACACGGGGCCGCGCTGGGCACACGGGGCTGGGGGACACTGGGCTCACAGGGCTGGGGGATGCGGGCACACGGGGCTGGGGGATGCGGGCACACGGGGCTGGGAACACTGGGCACACGGGGCCGCGCTGGGCACACGGGGCTGGGGGACACTGGGCTCACAGGGGCTGGGGGATGCGGGCACACGGGGCTGCGCTGGGCACACGGGGCTGGGGGACACTGGGCTCACAGGGCTGGGGAACACTGGGCACACGGGGGGGCCGCGCTGGGCGCACGGGGCTGGGGGATGCGGGCACACGGGGCTGGGGGATGCGGGCACACGGGGCTGGGGGGCTGCGCTGGGCACACGGGGCTGCGCTGGGCTCACAGGGGTGGGGGACACTGGGCTCACAGGGGTGGGGGTCCCGCTGCCAGGGCTCAGAGCCCCCCGGCTCTCTGCACCCTGGGGCACCGGGCAGGTCTGGGGGACACAGTGGGTCCCAGGGACACAGCACATCCCAGGGTACACGCTGGACCCCAAGGACGTGGCACATCTCAGGGACACACAGCACATCCCAGGGGACACGCGGTGGGTCCTGGGGCACACAGCAGGTCCTGGGACTCGTGGTGGATCCCGGGGGGGACAGTGGATCCAAGGGACATAGCATATCCCAGGACACACACCAGGTCCTGGGACTAATGGTGGATCCCAGGGCACTTTTCCAGCCGGAAAGTTCACACGTTATTGTTTAACCCCATAAAACCCCAAGGTGCAAGGAAGGAAGCAGGAAGCAGCCCTGCAGAGTCAAAGCCCAGTCTCCCCACCCAGCTGGGGTTTGCTGGGAGCTGGGATTCAGCCCAGAGCCAGGGGCAGCCCTGCCCTCCCTCCCCGAGCCAGGCCCAGGTGAGACACAGGAGCTGGAGCAGCACCTGCAGCCCCTGCTCTGGGAGCACCCAGGGCAGCAGCTCTGCCCTTCCCTGGTCCCTGGGCCCAGGCAGGACTCAGAACAAGACTGGAGAGCAACCTCCAGCTAACCCAGACACCCTGTGCTCCGAGGCTCACGTTCACCCACCTCTGCTTTGGCCCAGAAATTGTCCTTATCGACCCTCTTGATCTCAGACATGGCGTTTGTCTTCCGGTACACAGAGCCCTGAGCAGACACAGACAAAGCACCTTTCTTGTACCTTTTGTCACAAACCAGCCCAGTCTGGGACCTCCTGGATCCATACCTGATGCTTTGTTTAAAGGAGGGCTGGGTGAGGCCAGCCATGTGCACATGGCCAAAAATGGGGAATTGCTGGCCCTGGCACAGGTGGCTCCTCCATCCCTGGAGTGTCCCAGGCCAGGCTGGATGGGGCTTGGAGCACCCTGGGATGGTGGGAGGTGTCCCTGCCCCTGGCAGGGTGGCACTGGATGGACTGGAACCCCTTCAGGTGCTGGAAGGGGCCCCAAGCTCCCCCTGGACCCTTTTATTCCCCAGGCTGACCATCCCACAGAGGGGTCAATGCCCAGGGTGCCCCTTCCACCGTGGGATCAAAGTGCTCCCAGAGGCCCCCAGAAGCTCCCCCTGCCCCAGCTCACCACGGGGGCCTGGGGCCCCGAGTCCTGGAACTTGCTGCTCTCCTTGTGGAAGCTGTAGTTGGCCCCCGAGGCCTTGGCCACCTTCTCCACGATGAGCTCGGGCTCCACGTCCTCCTCTGCCCGGGCGTTGATGGTGACGTGAGCCCCCTGAGCAGGAGGGGCCAGCGGGGGCTCAGGGCTCGCCCTGGGAGCCCCCAGACCCAGCAGCTGCCCCAGAGCTCCCAGGGCAGGGAAAAGGAGGAGACACCCAGGGGCATCATTTGGGCAAGGGGCTCTACAGGAGAACGTCCTTGAGGGTGGCATGGGGGCAGAGGGGGGTGGTCTGAGGTCCCTCCCCCCCACAACATTCACTGAGGGGGGGCAGAGCAGGCTCAGACCTTCAGGAAGTTGGCCACAGTGCTGACGTGGTTGGCGCAGGCTCCTTTCCTCACGTCACTGACACCTTCACCTGTCTGCAGGAGACACCAGCAGCTCACCTGAGCCCCGCCCCAGCTCACCTGAGCCCCCCAAGGCACTGCAAGGGGCTCTGAGATGCCCCAGAGCTGTCTCCTCTCCAGGCTGGGCACCCCAGCAGTCCCCAGATCTGTCCCCACCCACCCAGGGCTATCCCAGCCATGCCCAGGGCTGTCCCCAGATATGTCCAGCTGCCCCCAGGGCTGTCCCCAGCTGTCCCCACTCGCACAGGTCTGTTCCCCAGGTGTCCCCAGCTGTCCCCAGGTCTGTCCCCAGCTGTCCCCACTCACTCAGGGCTGTCCCCAGCTGTCCCCACTCACTCAGGTCTGTCCCAGGTGTCCCCAGCTGTCCCCACTCACCCAGTTGACCAGGACGTATTTGGGCAGCCCCGAGTTGGGATCCCGGACGCGGCAGAAGCCGTACATCACCTTCCCGCTGTTGAGCTCCTCCACCATCTCCTCCAGGCCCCCCTCTGCCCCGGGAGGGAGCACAGGGGTGGGCCCAGCCTGCTCTGAGCCTGGGGGAGCAGCCAGAGCCCCCCCAGAGCCCTCCCAGCCCTGCTCCTTGCAGGTTTCCCCCTGAACTGTGGGGCTGCCCCCAGCCCGGGTTGGCTCTGAGAACACAAAACCTGAGCATTCCCCACCCAGCCCCAGCAGCCTTCATCACCCCCTTCCTCTTCCTTAGGCCTCCCCAAACCCACCATGGGTTTGAGATCCTGGACCCCAACCCCATGAGGGCGAAGGGGAAGGAGCTGCTCAGAGCCTGGATGCATCAGGAGCTCGGTGAGAGCAGGCAGCTCCAGCTTGGCCCACAAAACCACGCTCAGGAACACCCCAGGGAGGGGGAATGGGGCTGGGGAGTGCTGGAGGAACTGGCTGGGCCTTGTTCCTGCCCTGCAAGATGGGAAGTAGAGGAGGAACCAAAAGGGTGGCACGGGGCAGGTCCTGCTGGAGCAGCATTGTGGAAGGGGCTAACAGGGAGCTTGTTAGCTAAAGGAGTGAGAAGAAGCTGAAAAGCAAGAAGAAGCTGATAAAAGGCTCTTTCTAAGGCTGTAACTAAAAAGACTGAGAGAAGTGAAGAACTGAAAAAAGATAAAAAAACTTTGCAGCTAGACAAAGTATTTTTAGAAACTTAGTTGAAGTCGCTGTAACTTTTCACTAATAGTGTTATGTTGACTTATTGTGGCCAATAGTTAGAGTAGAAAAAGCATAAACAATTAGTGAGCGTATAAAAGGTCAGCCATGTTCAATAATGAAGAGTTGCCACCTGAAACTGCTTTGTAGTCTCTGCTTTGTGTCGTGACCACCTCGACAGCCACACACCATGGAGAAAGTGCTGCCCCAGCACCTCCCTCCCTGTCACACCCACCTGGAGTGGTCCCAGAGCTGCTTTGGGGATTTGGGAGTGAATCCCAGAGGGAAAATCCCACTCAGGGCTCAGGCAGGGACAATGGGAAGGGAACAGATCGCTCCCACTACACCAACAAACCACCAGGAAAGGAGGAAAGCCACCAAAAATGCACACTCTCATCCCAAAACCATCCCCCCAGAGCACAGCTCCTCTGTGCCGGGCTGCGTGAGCCCTGGAGAGTGGGAGAGGAGCCACTGGTCCTTATCAGCCCAGGCAGGAACAGGGAGCCCAGCACAGCTCACCCTGCTCTGCAGAACCACCCGGATCATTTCCTCCTGCCCATTAAATATTCACGGTTTGCCTCTAAATTTGGCTCCAAACCCGGCAGGGAAGCTGGGGGTTGGAAGCCTGAAGCTGGTTGGGTGAGGGAATGCTGGGAGGAGCTTGGGGCACACCCTCTGCAGCTCCCCAAAACTCCCCAAAAACCCCCCAAAAACCTCATTTGGGACCCAACAAGATTCTTCCTCAACAAAACTCCCCAGCACCAAACCCCTGGCTCCCCGGGCTCCACCAGACCCAGGAACTTCCACGGGCTGGGAAAAGCTCTTGGAAACTGGGGGAGAAGCTGGGGAGGGATGAGAGGATGCAAATCCCAGCCTGGACATGCTGCTGCTGCTTCCTGGAGGCTTCAGCTCCCCAGGCAGGGGTGTCTGGGTGGGAATCAGCAGCCGGACACAAAACAAACGGACAAGAATGGCAGGAAGGAGGGAATTGGGCACGAGGGGCTTTGGGAGCGCTGAGCCGGGAGCCCTGGCTGAGTGAGCGGCTCTGGGGCCGCACGTAGCCCTGCCCAAATCCGGGATTTAAACACCCCAGGGGTACAAGGAGCAGCCAGGATCCAAACCTGGGATCCTCTGGAAAGGAGGAAAAGGACAGGGAAGGGGAAGCAGAGCTGGCAGAGAGGCTCTGCTCCGAGTTCCTCGCTCCAAATCCCCCCAGACACAGCCCCCAGTCCCCAAGGGCACCCCCAAAACCCCCTCGGGGACTAAAACCCCACAAAATCTCAGGCAGGTGCAGGGAGGTGAGCCCGGGAGCCCCCCAGACCCCTGAAACAGGGGGATGGTACCCCAAATCCTCACCTCCAGAGCCGGCCACTCGCAGGTCATTGCTGTTGCCTTCATAGGTGAACAGAGCCCTAAAATTAAGGCAGAAATGGGATTTTTAGGCAGCACAGTGCTCATCTGGGGTGTTCTCACAGCCCCGGTACATTCTGAAGTGCAGAGCACCCCAGGGACCCCCTGATCCCCCCGGGGATCCCCTGATGCCCCCCAGAGACCCCCAGGTCCTCCAGGGACCCCCTGATCCCCCCGCAACCCCTCTCACCCACCCCATATCCCCCCACATCCCCCCGCCCATTGTCCCCTGCCACCCCCCAGCCCAGGGACCCCCTGATCCCCCCGGGGACCCCCTGATCCCCCCCCACCCCGGGCCCATCCCCGGTTCGCTCCCATCCCCCATCCCCTCCCCATCCCCCACCCCGGCACCCCCATTCCCCCCTTCGCCCCCTCCCCATCCATCCCCCTCTATCCCCTGGCCGCCCCCGGTGCCGCCGGTCCCGCACCAGTCGGTTCGGCTGCCCGCGGCCACCACGCTCCCGTAGGCCTCCTGCAGCGCCCGCCCGTTCTTGGCCAGGTTCAGCGCCATGGCCGCGCCCGCTCCGCCCGCCGGCAGCGCCGGCCCCGCCCCGCCGGTGATACCGGGACCGCCCCCAGGCCCCGCCCTGCCGGTACTGCCGGCACCGCCCCCGGCACCGCCCCGCCGGAGCTACCGGTACCGCCCCCGGTAATAACGCTACCGCCCCCAGGCACGGCACCGCCCCACCGGTAATACCGGCCCCGCCCCCGGTACGACTCCGCCCCGCTCCTGGCACGGCCCCGCCCTGCCCATGTCCCCGGCCCCGCCCCCGGGTCTCCCCGGCGATGCCGACCCCGCCCCGGAAGCTCTCGGCTCCGCCCCGGACAGCCCCACCCCATTAAGCCACGCCCACAAGACGCTACGCCATGCCCACCACTTGCTAGACCACGCCCCTGATAGAGAGAGCGCCCCTCAAATAGCGCAGCGCGCCCCCCAAAATAACGGACCCCCGCCGAAAAGGAGACCCCCCCAAAATCAAAGAGCCCGATAGGGAGACCCCCCCAAAATAACTGACCACCCCCGAAAAGGAGACCACCCCCCAACAGGGAGACCCCCCCCAAAATAACGGATCCAGACAAGGAGACCCCCCCCAAATAACAGACCCCGACATGAGACCCCCCCCCCCCCCCCCGAGCAGACAGACGCAGCCCTCGGGGCAGAAATTCCCCATTTCTGAGGATTTCCCTCATTTCCCACCTTGGGGGGGGCACATCGGGGGGCGCCTCGGAGCCTGCAGCTTCTCAGTTTAGCCCAAATCATCAAAATTGTGCCTCTCACTGCCCCGGGGTGATGGCCCTCCCGAAGGGGTGTTCTGGGGGGCTGGAGGTGGCCGGGGGTCCCGGGAGGTGGCCGGGGGGCTCTGGGAGGTGTCCCCGTGATGGGGACATTCGCGGCTCGTTGTCCCCCTGCCCTCCCCCGCTGCCATCGCCCGGCTGGCCCCGCTCGGGGGTGCCCCTCCATGGACCCCCTTCTCTCCCCCTCGAGCCTTCCCCCACATTCGGGGCTCCCTAAAGCCGGGAGAGCAGCAAGGGTGGGGAGATTTGGGGGAGGTTACCCCAAAATCCCTGCGGTGTCTCAGCCCACCCACCCCGCGGGCTCGGGGTCACGGGGAGAGCGACTCATCCACCTCCAAGAACGGGAAAATAACGGGGGTCCGAGCTCTCCCCACCCCGGGAGGGTGAGGCAGGGGTCACCGAGCCCCCCAGTTTGTCCCCAGAGGGGGTGACAGTCCTCGTGTCCCCAGTTCCAGGGGGAAAATGTGTCTGGGGGGTGGGATGGGGTGGGAGATGGAGAATGGAGCAATGGAGGGTCCTGGGGTGTCAGATGGAGCCACCTCGCACCCCTCACCCCTCCACCCCACGGATCCCCCACCCCACGGATCCCCCAGAACACCAGGTGTCACCTCCCCGTGGATGGAACCCACTGAGGAGCCTCTCCCGTGCTTGTAGGACTTATAAAAATGTTGGGAAACACCCCAAAACTGCAGGGCTGCCTTTTTTATGATTTCTGAAGTCACAGGAAGTTGAAGTTTTGGGGCACCTGGGGAGCACCGGGTGGCACGGGACATTCACCCCGACATGTGCCCTGCTGGGATCCAGCCACCTCCTCACACCTCGAGTGTTCATCCCATATTATTTACGGGAATATATGGGCAAAAATAATGCATAAGGGGATCATTTATATTTTTTAGCATCCCGGGACTCACCCAGACCCCTGGACACATCCACACCCCGACTCCATGAGCCCCTAAACCAGGAGCGGTCCGGGAAGAAGGGGCAGATGTGAGCTCCCCATTCAGCACGTGGCTGGAAATGTTAATTAAACGCAGGGCAATAAAACATCTGGAGGGCCGGGAGCGGGGCAGGGCCAGCCGGCACGACCCCCCGCAGCTGCCTCCTGCTTTTCCTTGGGAATCTTGGGCAGGGGGGACCGGGGTCACCAGCGATTCCGACGGTACAAAAGCCTTTTCATGAAGTATTTCAGGCACAGCAACTGAAGGAGCTTTGTGGCGCAGAGCGAGGGGCTGCCCTGCCGGGGGGCGGCGGGGGCTGCTGGCCCCGGGGGTCTGGGGGCTGGAGGTGCCTGGGATTGGGGTTCACGGCCAGGCTGTGGGTGATGGCACCGAGACAAAGCCTCGGCGATGATGGATTGAGCCCCGTGTGGTGCCACCCCGCCAGCCGTGCGGGAACGAGCCCACCCTGTAAAAAAAAAAAAAAAAAAAAAGGAGAAAAAGGTTTTTTTGGATGTCTGTCCTGCGGGCTGGGCTCCCGTCATGGCAGGACCGTGATCCCAGTGTGGGGAGGGGTGGGCATGTGCCCCGGAGCGTTCCCTGGGGTGGGGGACAGGGGCACAGGGGTGGGATGGGGGCACCACGGGTGGGATGGGAGACACCCCGGGAGGGATGGGGGCACCCTCGGTGGGATGGGGGCACCATGGGTGGGATGGGGGCACCCAGATGGGAAGGGACACCCAGGGAGGGATGGGGGGGACCCAGGGCACGAGGGGGACCCCAGGGCGGGGTGGCAGGAACACGGGCAGAAAGAGGGGGACCATGAGAAAGCTGAGAACACTCAGATGTGTCAGGAGTGTCACCCCGCGTGGGATGGGGGGGACTGGAACCCTCGGACGGGAGGTGACACCCCGCACGGGACGGGGGGCACGGGTGGGAGGGGACACCCTGCGTGGGACGGGGGGATCCCAGCTGGGGCACCCCGGGCCGGCTGGGGGAGCCCCGGATGGGATGAGGGCGGCACGGACGGGATGGGGGAGCCCGGACGGGATGGGGGGGGCCCGGAACGTGCAGGGAGCCCCGGTCGCGGCGGGACCGAGCGGGGCCGGTGCGGGGCCGGTGCGGGACCCTTGCGGAGCGGAGCGGGCCCGGCGGGGCGGCGCGAGCCCCTGCCCGGCCCCCGGTGTCGGTTTGCATCCCGGCTCCTCCCCGCCCCGCCGCCCCGCGCATTCCCGACCCTCCGGGCGGTGGCGGCGGCGGGGCCCGGCGGGGCCGGGGCGGGACCCCACGATGCCGCAGCTGGAACCCACGGGGGGGGACGACCTGGGGGCCCCCGACGAGCTCATCGCCTTCCAGGACGAGGGCGAGGAGCAGGACAAGGGCGCGGGGCGCGGCTCGGCCCACGGGGACCTGGACGAGCTCAAGTCCTCGCTGGTCAGCGAGACCGAGAACCGGGGGGGCCCCGGCGCCGCGGCCGGCCCCGGCCCCGAGGTGAGGCGGGGGGCGGCGGCGGGGAGCCGGGGGGAGGCGCCCCCCGCCCGGCCCCGCTCCGCTCACCGCCTCTCCCCGCAGGCGGAGCGGCCCCCGCCGCCCCGGGAAAGTTTCCAGAAGCCGCGGGACTCTCTGGCAGAAGGTACCGGACCCCCCCTCCCCGCTCCCCGCCGCATCCCCCGGGACCCGCCGGCACTTCCCAACTTCTTTGTTTCCGCCCCCGCTGCGGGCGGGACCCCTTGTGTGCCCCCCCCCGCCCCACCGTGTCCTCCGCTCCTCCCCGCGGTGTCCCCCTGGGGCCGGGTCCCGCTCCCCCCTTGTGTGTCCCCCCCGTGTCCCCGCTCCCCCGTGTCCCCCCTCCCACGTCCCCGCCCCGGTAACCGGCCCCGGGCATGGATCGGTGCCCCCGTGGCTGCACGACGCCCCCGGGACCGGCTCCGTTCGGGGGGGAGTGACCGGCACCGGGAGCCGCCACCCCGGGGCTGCCCCGCGCAGCCGAGACCCCCCCAGAAGGACCAGGGACACCCCCAAGGGAACTGTCCGGGCCCCTCCCCAGCGGGGATCCCCCAAAAGACCCCCCCGAGGGGCTTGGGCACCCCCAGAGGGGCGCACCCAGCTGCCCCCCGGGTGGGAATCCCTAGAAAATCGAGAAACCCCGAGAACATCAAGGACCCCCCCCCCCCCCAAGCGACTTGGGCCCCGCCGAGGGACCCACCCACCCTCCGCGAGAACCAAGGACTCCCCCAAAATTCCGTCGGAGACGCCCGGAAGAACCCGCGACCCCCCCCAAGGGATTTGGGCATCCGCCGAGGGTCGCCCCCGCCCGCCGCCCCCTGACGCCCCCCTCCCTTCTCTCCGCAGTGGTCAGACGGCAGCAGGATGGGGGTTTCTTCAAGGGCCCCCCCTACCCCGGGTACCCCTTCCTGATGCTCCCGGAGCTGGGCAGCCCCTACCTCGCCAACGGAGCCCTGTCCCCCGGCGGAGCCCGCACCGTAAGTGCCCCCCGGGCCCTCCCCAGCCTCTCCTCACCTCGCGCGGGTGCTCAGACCCCCCCAAGCCCGTCCTGCAGCAAAGCGACCACCTGATGCTAAAAAAACCCTCAAGAAATTTGGTTTATTTATTTTACTTTTGGCTCACTTCGCCCCTTTTGGGGGGGAGCTTTGAGGGGGGTGGGGAGTTTGGGGGGGCTTCGCTCCGGGGGACCCGCCCCGAAACCTGACCCTGAGCCGCTGCTTTTCTCATTTAAAAGGGTTTTAGAGCCGTTAATGGGCCAACATTGGCCGCGGGGGGAGAAGTGATTAAGCAAATTGAGCGAGAACTGGGGGGGGTGAGAGAGGGGGAGCGACCCCCTCCCCTCGGCAGAGTCCCTCGGCCCCCAAACCATCCCGCTCAACCTCTCGGGCAGCATCCGAAAGTGATTTGAGGGATGTGAAGGTGCTTTAGGAACACAAGGTGTTCCCTACGGGGCCATCCCGGGAGGAATTCTGAGCCCCCGCCCCGAGGGAGGAGGGAATTCTCAGCCCTCCGGGGGTGCCGACCCCTCGGGGAGGGATGCTGACAGTGGGAGCCCCCCTCGCTCCTGATTGTCCAGGTGTAATCTCGCTCCGGTGATGCTTTTCCACGTGTTATTTCTCCGGATCCACAGGGAACTGCGTTCCCATGTGGAGCCTACATGGGGATAACAATGTTTGTAATGGTTCGGAATCCCGGAACCCGGCTGGTTCGCCCGGAGGGTTTTCCGTATTTTGAGGGTTTTCCTACTTTTGCTTTCCTGGAAGCAACTGGTTGGAGCGGCCGTGAAGTGCAAATCCAGGGATGGGGAGGGCAGATAAGCTAATTATCCCGGCTGGATAAAGGTTGTATTCCCAATTTGTCACTCCTGGGATTAGGAGGTTTTGGGGATGAAGCAGGACTGACCGCGATGCCAAACACTGGCAGGGAATCCGGGATAATGAGCAGGGATTGGGCTCGGGATCCGTCACAAGCGGCCACTAACGATGATTTAATGAATCCCAGAAAGGGGATTAATTAACAAGGGCTGGAGCGGGTGTCGCCTCCCGGATGTTTCAGAGGGATGGCTGGGGTTGGGAAAGCCTGGATTTGGGCTGAATTCCAACGGAATGGGGCCTCCGGTTGGTGAGGGGCGTGTGGGGATGCTGGGGGCGGGTCGGGGGATTGCGTGATGCTCTGGATGCCACGGGAGAGCAGCAGAGCTCTGTGCCCAGCACCAAGCCCCTTCTGTGAGCCCCCACGGTGTGCAGCACAGGGATCCATCCCCCAGACCCCAGCATGGGCACGGTGTCCCCAGGCCCACATTGGATCCATCTGGGCACAGCACCCTGACCCTGAGCATCCTCAATCAAACAGAAGAGTCAGGACAGAGCGTCCTTGGTCCTGCTCTGGATCCATCTGGGCACAGCACCCTGACCCTCACCCAGACCCAGCAAGGCTCAGCATCCTCAATCAGACAGGAGACTGCAGACAGAGGATCCTTGGCCCAGGTCTGGATCCAGCCAGGCTCAGCACCTGTGATCCTGTGCAGCATCCTCAACCCCACACCAGATCCTGCTGGCTCAACATGATCGATCTCCTGCTGGATCCTGTTCCTGATCCCTCCAGGCATCCCTGACCCCGTCTGGGCACAGCATCCTGGATCTGACCCTGGATCCACGCAGGCTCAGCCTCCTCACTCCACACCTCGGCCTCTGGGAACAGAATCCTTGATGGAGCTGGACGCAGCATCTGGATACACCCAGGCACAGCTTCCCAGCCCTGTGCTGGACACAGGACCCCTGATCCCTCCTGGATACACCCAGCACAGCTGGACACAGCACCCGGATACACCCAGGCAGAGTTTCCCAGCCCTGTGCTGGACACAGCACCCGGATACACCCAGGCAGAGTTTCCCAGCCCTGTGCTGGCAGCAGCCTCCCAGTCCCCCTGGATCCAGCCCCACATCCCCACATCCCCACACGCAGCACGGCCCGAGGGCACCGAGCTCCAAAGCCTCATCCTCAGGATGAGCCTGGACACGCGGAGCTCCGGGGTGGCAGGAGGCACAGCCTGCCTCGGGAACATCCTTCCCCCGTTTCCTTGTTGGTTTTGCCCCGGTGTTGGAGGGAAGGCGCTGATCTGCAGGACGCAGCCATCCCGGAGGCCGTGGCACCCACCCAGGTGCTGTGGGTTGAAGGGAGAAGGAAGGTTCTGGGAGAAGAAACCCAAACCCCAGATAATCTCCAGGGCTGGGAGGTGCTCCGAGGAGGTGGCCAGGAAGGTGTTGGATCCAGGGGATGGATGAGTCTGCAAGTGCCAGCGCTGATCTGACAGCCAAACAGCTGGAGGACTTACTTTGGAATACTGGGAATTCTGCATTTCTCCACTCCAAAATCTGGGATATCTATGGAAATCTGGGGAATGTTTAGGAATCTGGTTACACAGTGCCTTCCCACACTCCAAACCAGGAGAGGAAGTCACATCCCTGTGCCAACCCACCAAGCACCAATGGATGGATGCTCCTGCTCTTCAATCTGTGTGAATTCATTTTGCTCCTGGGTTACTTCCAGCTGGGATCCTGGAATTTGGGAAGTCTCCATGGTCCCCAGGATCACTTCCCTGGCAGTTTCTGCCCAGGGAGAATTTTGGGGCTCTGCTCTGATGGTGAAAGAATTTGCTGGAATCTAACGATGGCATTGTTTGGAGCGGCCTTTCTGCCAATTTTCCTCAATTCCAACCAGGAATTTGGGACCTGTGAGGCTGTGTTTGGCTCCTTGGGATCATTCCCAACAACACAAAGGTCTGCAAGGTGGATGGAGAGGAAATACCCTGGATGTGCCTGAGCTGGATGGATGCAAATCCCTATTGCCACGATGCCGGATCCATTCCATCAGGATGGTGTGGAGCTGATGGGTTTTACCCCAAACCCAGAACGAGAGGGATCCATACTGGGTAAAACCTCATCCCAGCATCTTCCTCCCGCTTGGGAAGTAGATGGGAACCAGGCACAGAGCAGCGACCATGCACAGGATTGGCACCATTCCCAAAAAAACCAGTTTAACCCCAGGAATTCGAGTCTGGAGGCGAGGATTTAAATAAATCCAAACCTTCCTCAGGCGTGGAATTCCATCCAAACAGCTCTCCCGACGCCGTGCCGGTGTAATTAATGCACCTCGGTGTAATTAATGCGCCTCGGCAGGCTGCGATCCCAAAATAAATGAGGGAAAAATCCATAACCTGGACCTATTCCGGCTTTTTTTGCGCCACTCCTGCGATGAATTCCCGAGGATACAGAGCCCTATCTGTCTCCTAAAGAAAATAGATCCTTAACTGCGCTGCTGCCAAGGAAAATGATTAAAATACGGATTTTTGGCAGGGAAAAGGGCTGCTCCAAAAACCAGGCGGGTCTTGCTGGCGGCTCTGGCAGAGCCTGGAGGGATTTTGGCACTGGGATGCGGATGGAGGTGTTGGAATGGGGGGGATTTTTCTGGCGTGAGGGCCCGCTCTCAGCATCCTGGGACCACGGTAGTTCCTCCTCCTTCCTGCTGCGCTAATTTGGGATTTTCTCATTTATTTGGGATTTGCCCCCCACCAGCGCCGCCTTCCTTCCCCACCTGGCAAATATTAAGGAAAAACCCCTGTTTATCCCCACGTTTTGGCTTGTCCTCGTTGCTGTGTGCAGCTGCTGGGCTGATCCAGCCCTTCCCGGCCCTGAGCCCTCCCCGTGCCTCAGTTTCCCTGCTGCCAGCCTCTGCAGGGCTGCCGCACACAATGGCCCCTTTATCCCGCTCCTTAATTATGCTCTTCGGCTAATTACCCCGCGGGCGGGGTTTGCAGACCTACAGGAGGTTTCCACCCCCCGAACCTCCCTCCTCCCTCCTTTTCTAACACGATTCCCAAATTAAAGCGATGAAGTAAGTGCTCGGGGCGCCTCTGCTCAGCCCTGGGATTGTTCCGGGACTGAGGCGCATTCATCATCCTTCTGGAATTCCCAGCAGCTGCTTTTCATTAGTTTTCCTTCCTTGAAGTCGCGGGCGGGAGCTCGGGAGGGAAGAGGAACCCGGGGGGAAGTGCCCGGTGCATCCTGGATGGAGGAAGAGGAGGGATAAGGGAAGAAGGGTCGGGACTGGGAGCGGGTGTGTTGTGTTCAGTCTCTGGGAGTTTGGGGAAAGGGGACGGAGGTGGGGAGGAGGAGGAGGGGGAGGGCTGATGTGCCCCTCCTCGGTTTGCCTTTTTTCTGGTGGATTTTTGGCAGGGATTTCGCCCCTGTGTGTTCAGCCCGGGGATCCCTGGCGATCTTGGGGATCCCTGGGGATGCTGAGGGTGCTGCTCAGGGCTCGGCAGAGGGCAGGGGAGGGGCAGCACTGGGGCTGGCTGTGCTGCTGTCACCCCCAGCCTGAGGATGCTCTGGACAGGGCTGTTGGTGGCCAGGGCAGGCTGAGCCCGCTGCTCCTGCTGGGATCCCCCGGAGGATGCAGGACATGAATGGATCCATTGAGGGAGCTGTGGACAAAAGCCTGGGCCAGCAGCAGGGTCTGGGGCCACTGGCTGTGGGGACAGGGAGCAGGGCTGGCCAATTGGGGTCCTCTGTGGTGGGGGAGGCTCGGGGCACCCAGTGAGGAGCAGGGCCAGGGCCACCCTGGGCTGTCCCCACTGCAGTGCTCCAGCCTCATCCCCAGCGTCCCACGGATCCCATCCCATGGATCCCCTGGATCCCATCCCATCGATCCCACTGATCCCATCCCATCCCACTGATCCCATCCCATGGATCCCATCCCATCCCATCCCATGGATCCCATCCCATCCCATCCCATGGATCCCATGGATCCCATCCCATCCCACTGATCCCATCCCATGGATCAGATCCCACTGATCCCATCCCATCCCACGGATCCCATCCCACGGATCCCATCCCATCCCATGGATCCCATCCCACTGATCCCATTCCCATCCCACTGATCCCATTCCCATCTCATCCCTGGGCCCCAGCTCTCCCTCAGGTGCCCCCGGTGTCCCCAGGGTGCTGATGTGGGATCTGTGGGTGGAGATCAGGTAGCACAAGTCCCACCTCTCCAAGCTCATCCCAAATTGAGTTTGGTTTTTTTGTTGTTTTTCATCTCCCAGCCACTTTTCCCACCTCCCCACCCCAGCCCCTGTGGCATTTCCCATCTGGTGTCTGTGGCTGTGTTATGGGAATGGACAAACATCTGTTGTTAGGGTGTCACAAGCCCTCATTCCCACCCCAAAATCCCTGTCCCCAGCTGGGACACCCTTTGCCTGGCTGCTGTCACCCAGAAAATGCCAGAAGGGAACCTGGAGATGTCTCCTGCATCAACCCTACATCAGCCTGTAGAAACCCTAAATCCTGGTGGGAAAAGAACTCCTATTTTGGGGAATTTTGGGGGTTCTCCCTGGGATGTGGGGGTGCAGGAGACCCTCCAGGAGTCTCCTGGCTGGAATTTGTCATCCTGGTGCTCATGGGCAACATCTGGAGGAGATTATTTGGCTGGGAAGCGGAGGGATGGCGGGGGTGGGGGAGAGATTTATGTCTCCTTGCCTGGGCTGTAAATCCAGCTGTAATTGGGATTTCTGCCTCCCCAGTTATCCCAGGGAATGCAGCAGCTGTGGGGCCGGGATGCTCCTGGCTTTGCTCCCTGGTTGTTGGCGCTGGGGTGATTTGTTGGGGTGTGAAGGACACCCCGTCCACCCCAGGAGGGTGAGAGGCCAGGTCCCCTCTTTCCCCTCTCCTTTCCCCCTTTCCCATTTTTCTCCTTTTCCCGTTCCCTTTTTCCCCATTTTGGGGCTTCCCCCAATCCCCATTGGTGCCATCCCCATTGCAGCATCCCTGGGTGCAGCCCCAGGCCCTTCTGCCAGGGCAGATTTGGGGTTTTTTTTCCCACCTTCTTATGCCCAAACACAAAGTTTTAAGGAACTGGATGATGCATTGAGCCCAGCATCCCCATTTCTCTCCAAAATCCCATTCCCTGTCACTCCTGGAGCCAAATTTGGGTGTTTTTTTCCCAAACAATCCAGTGACACTGCTCAAACCTTGATCTTGGGATGCCATGGGGCTGCAGTGGCCACACCTGGACGAAGATTTTGGGGGCCTCCATTAAACATCCTACAAACCCCCATTTCCTGCCCCAATGCTTGGCCTGTCCTGTCTGGCCTAGCGTGATTTTGGGATGAATTTTGGGGGAAAGGGGAGCAGAGGGACCAGGGCAGGGGGACAGGAGGGGCTGGGACCACGGACTGGCTGATGGAGCCCTGGGACAGGGTGACAAAAAACCCTCTGGGACACGGACCATGGGCACGTGGAGCTGCCAGGACCTGCAGCCCTGGGGTTCTGCCACACCAGGACCCTCAGTGGGACCCTCAGCGGGACCCAGGGCCCCCGCCAGCCCCACCAGGGGCTCTCCCCCTTCCCAGGGAAGCAGCACAGCTGGGCTGGGGCCTGGGCAGAGCAGGAGGAGTGGGAATCCTCTGCTGAACGCCCCCAGTTGGACCTCAGGGCATCCCCTGGCCCCCTCTCCTGGGTCTGGGGGCTCCCAGGGGGCTGGGCTCCAGCAGGGAAGGAGTTACCCCTGCTTTTAATTGGCTGGTAACGAGCACCCAGGGCTGGCTCTAATCTCTCTGGAATGTGACCGATTTTCAACTATTTTCCTCTTTTTAATTTTTTTTTTTGCTGCTGTTTCACAGCTCTGGGTCCCCAGTGGGGGGACAGTGGGGGCTGTGTCCCAGCTGGAGCCACAGGATGGGGAGGAAGAGGAGGGGAGAGGGGAGGGGGGGTCATTTTGTCATTTCTCCACATCACCACTGAACCGTTCAGCAGCTCCCCCCGCTTTGTGTACTCTGAAAGAGTCCCCCCTGTTCCTCCCTTTCCCTTCCCCAGGCTCCCGAAATGGCCCCAAAATGAGAATCAGCCTTTTATCCCCAGAGCTTCCCCCAGGTCTGTCCCCATCCCCTGGCGCCTCCTCTTCTTACAGGGCAGCCCAGAAAGCCCCTCTGGGCTGGGGCTGGGGGGGTCAGAGCTGGGGGGCACCTCCTGCTCTGTCCTGGACATGGACACACAACTGGGGGAGCACCGAGGGTCTCGTCCGGTGCTTGGAGTGTGGGAGGGAGCTGGGGACAGGGGGGTGACCCCAGTGTGGGGTCTGGGGACAGGGGGGTGACCCCAGTGCCAGCCCAGTGTGGCCCTGGAGCTCTCGGGACATTTTGGCCCTGAGGATGAGCCAGATTTGGAGGGAGCAGCAAAGGTGTCCCTTGGGGAGCAGCTCCTCATGCCAGTGAGGGATGGGGGACAGTGAGCTCAGGGGAGTGACAGTGACAGCCAGCCCAGGGGGGACAGTGAGCCCACAGGTGACAGCTGGCAGGTCATGGCCAGTCCACAGGTGACAGTGAGCCTGGGGTGACAGTGACCCAGGTGTTTGGGGATCCCCTGTGCTGCGGCAATGGTGGGATCATGAGGGATCCTCATCAGCTCTGGGGCTGGGCTGTGCCGGGGGGTCCTGGGTGGGGGTCCTGGAAGGGTTAACGCTGCCCCAAGCTCCTGCTGGGTTTTCTCTCCAGCTGCCCCGGCTCAGGCAGGTTTGTGTCTGGGGAAATTCCTGCAGCAGCTGCTGCAGCCACGTTCCCACATTCTGCAGCCCTGGCATCTCCAGGGACCCTCCCTCCCTCCCTCCTGCTGTCCTCGGGAGGTGCCTCTGGCCCCCCAAACACACACAAAGCCCCTTTTTTGGGGTGCCAGGGAGACACCCCAGAGTCACAGCACGATGTTAACCCAGAAAGGGAGAAAAACCCCAAAACCTCTTTGCCCATGGTTGGGGTGTCCTTGGCTGGCTGTGCAGGCAAGGCCAGGGAATGTTTTGGGGTCAGAGGGTTGTTGCTGAGCTAGGGAGGACTTTGGGATTAGGGGAAGTTTTGGGGCTGGGGAATGTTTTGGGGCTGAGTGGGATGTTTCAGGGCTGGGGGTGTTTTGGGATCAGGAGGTGCTTTGAGACTAGGGATGTTTGGGGGTATTTTGGGGTCAGAGGATGTTTGAGGCCAGGACTGGGGTGATTTTGGGGCTGGGGGTCTGTTTCAGGCCTGGTGCAGTGTCTGGGGCAGGGCTGTGTGGGGTCCCTGGAGGGCTGGGGTGGTTTTTGGGGGCAGGGGTTTTTTGGGGGGCGGGGGGTGTTATGGGGGCAGGGGTTTTTTTTGGGGCAGGGTTTTTTTTGGGGCAGGGTTTTTTTGGGGCCGGGTTTTTTGGGGCCAGGGCTGCGTGGGGTCCCTGCAGGGCAGTGTCCATCCCTCCCACAGTACCTGCAGATGAAGTGGCCACTCCTGGACGTGCCGGCCGGGGCCACGCTCAAGGACAGGAGCTCGCCCTCACCCGCCCACCTGGTGAGAGAGGGCAGCCCCCAGACCCGGGGGGGTTCTCAGTACCCACAGCCCTGCCAGGGACCCTCTCCCATTCCATGGGGGGGATTCGGGAGTGGTTTGGGCTGGGGAGGGATCTTAAAGAGCAAAGGGGGGCAGGGACACCCTCGGTGGGGCAGGGGCGCCATGACTGGGGCAGGAACACTGCCCTGGGGCAGTTTCAGGGCTGGTGGGACACCCCTGGCTGTGCTGCCCCGCTGCCCAGGGCTGTTCCCATGCACTGAGCCCTGCCCTTGTGCTCTCCCCACAGTCCAACAAGGTGCCCGTGGTGCAGCACGCCCATCACATGCACCCCCTGACGCCGCTCATCACCTACAGCAGCGAACCCTTCCCGCCCGGGTCACCCCCCGGGCACCTGAGCCCTGAGATCGACCCCAAAACGGGTGAGCGGGGCTGGGAGCATGGCTGGGGACTCCTGGGGGTGAATGGGGCTGGGGCACCTGGGGGACACCAGGGGTTGAATGAGGCTGGGGCACCTGGGGGGGAGCAGGGGGTGAATGGGACTGGGGACTCCTGCGGGTGAATGGGGCTGGGGCACCTGGGGGGGAGCAGGGCTGGGGACACCTGGGGGACACCTGGGGATGAATGGGGCTGGGGGCACCTGGGGGGGAGCAGGGGGTGAATGGGACTGGGGGCACCTGGGGGTGAATGGGGCTGGGGCACCTGGGGGGGAGCAGGGGGTGGGGGAAAGATCTGGGGTGCTCACAGAAGGCTGCTGGGGGGCACGGGGGGCTCCCTGGCTGCCCTGGCCCTGCTCTGAGCCCCCGCTCCTGCCCCCTCTGCCCCTCACAGGGATCCCACGGCCGCCGCACCCCCCCGAGCTGCCCCCCTACTACCCCCTGTCCCCCGGGGCCGTGGGGCAGCTGCCACCCCCGCTGGGCTGGCTCGTGCCACAGTAAGGACGGGGGGCTCAGGGGGCTGGGAGGGGGCTGGCTGTGCTTGGGGGCAGAGTTTGGGGTTGGGGGACAGAGTTTGGGGTGCTGGGAAGGGGCTGGCTGTGCTTGGGGGCAGAATTTGGGGTTGGGGACAGAGTTTGGGGTGCTGGGAGGGGGCTGGCTGTGCTGGGAATGGTCTGGCTGTGCTCAGGGGCAGTTTTGGGGTGCTGGGGCAGCTCCTGTTGGGGTGGGAAGGGAGGGGACTCCGTGCTGCTGGAAAATTTGGGAATCCCGCAGATGGAAAGAGCAGCGCAGGGGTGCCCATGAAGTGGAAAAGGATCTTTTTTCCCCAAAAGACTCGTGTTTTGTAGGCAAGGACAGCCCGTGTACTCCATCCCTGCTGGGGGCTTCCGGCACCCCTACCCCGCCCTGGCCATGAACGCCTCCATGTCCAGGTGGGGCTGGGCTTATGGGGCGGGTTTGGGGTCTCTGGGGTGGGTTTGGGTTTTCTAGGGCAGATTTGGGGTCTTGGGGTGGATTTGGGTTTTCTGGGGCAGATTTGGGTTTTCTGGGGTGGATTTGGGGTTCCAGCACGTTTTAGGGGTTTCCAGTGTGCGTGTTGGGTTCTGGCACGTTCTCGGGGCTCCCAGCTGGGGTGGGGCAGGGGCTCTCTGAACCCGGGCAGTTCTGGGGGGGTCCCATGCCCACCCCTGCTGTCTGTACCCCTGCAGTTTGATGTCCAGCCGCTTCTCCCCGCACGTGGTGCCCCCGCCCGGGCACGGGCTGCACCCCTCGGGCATCCCCCACCCCACCATCGTCTCCCCCATCGTCAAGCAGGAGCCCCCCCAGCCCAGCTCCAGCCCCGCCGGCACCTCGTGAGTGGGGACAGGGGCTGGGGGGGGGACAGGGGCTGCTCCTGGGGGTCCTGACCCGGGGCGGTGCTCGCAGGGGTCCCAGGACGAGGAAAGAGAATCTTGACTCCCTGTTTCAGAAGGCTGGTTTATTATTTTATGATGTATATTATATCAAAATGATATGTTATAATATATTATAAATTAAAATTTAATTTAAAAATTTAAATAAAAAATTTAAATTTAAAGTAATAAAAAATTTAATTAAAAAATTAAATTTATAATTTCAAAATTTTAAATTTTAAATTTAAAAATTGAAATTTAAATTTAAAAATTAAAATTTAAAAATTATATTTAATTTAAAAATTAAATTTTAAATTTAAAAATTAATATATTGAAATGATATCTTAATATATTACAACATGTATTATATATTATTGCATTATATATAATATATACTATGTATTATATTATACATTATTAATTATATGTTAATATAATATATTAATATATTAATATAGTATGTAATGTATATTAATATATTATAATGTAATATAATATTATAGTATATAAATGATATATTAATATATTATATTAGAATTATATGTTAAAACTATACTAAAAGAATAGAAGAAAGGATTTCATCAGAAAGCTAGCAAAGAATAGAAAGAAATTATAACAAAAGAATATAAAATAATGATAATAAAATCTTGTGTCTGACCAGAGTCTGAGACAGCTGGGCTGTGATTGGCCATTAATTAGAAACAACCACATGAGACCAATCACAGATGCACCTGTTGCATCCCACAGCAGCAGATAACCATTGGTTACATTCTGTTCCTGAGGCCTCTCAGCTTCTCAGGAGGAAAAATCCTAAGGAAGGGATTTTTCATACAACATGTCTGTGATTTTCCATGAAACGCGTCCGTGGCCCTGATCCCCCTGTCCCGCTCCCCCGGCAGGAAATCCCCCGTGGCCGTGAAGAAGGAGGAGGAGAAGAAGCCGCACATCAAGAAGCCTTTGAACGCCTTCATGCTGTACATGAAGGAGATGAGGGCCAAGGTGGTGGCCGAGTGCACGCTGAAGGAGAGCGCGGCCATCAACCAGATCCTGGGACGGAGGGTACAGGGGGACCCCGGGGACACTGCAGAGACCCTGCTTTCACTTCTCCCCTGGATCAGACCCCACCTGGGCGCTGCCAGCCCAGGGAGCCCCAGGGAGCTCCTGCTGACCTGGCATGGGGTGGGCAGCAGGTGCTCAAGGTCTCCAGTGTGGATTTGGGGATTCCAGCCACCTCTGGGGTTTCCAGTGTGCGCCTTTGAGGTCTCCAGCATAGCCCTGGGCATCCTAGCACATATTCGGTGTTTCTGGTGTGCATTTGGGGTCTCTAGCCTGGCTCTGAGGTCTCCAGTGTGGATCTGGGGATTCTCAGCCTGGTTTTGGGGCTCCCAGAGTGCCTCTGGGGTCTCCAACGTGGATCTGGGGGTTCCCATCCTGGCTCTGGGGTCTCCAGTGGGGGTTTGGGGGTTCCCAGCCTGGCTTTGGGGTTCTTAGAGTGACTCTGGGGTCCCCAGCGTGGCTCTGGGGGTTCCTGGGGCAGTTCTGGGGTCCCCGGGGTGGCTCTGGAGGTCCCCGGGGCAGTTCTGGGGTCCCCAGCGTGCTGTCCCCACAGTGGCACTCGCTGTCCCGGGAGGAGCAGGCCAAGTACTACGAGCTGGCGCGGAAGGAGCGGCAGCTGCACTCGCAGCTCTACCCGACCTGGTCAGCAAGGGACAACTACGTACGTGTGACCCCCCTGGGGCCCCCAGCCCCTTCCTGGGGTCTGGCTGCCGGGGAGGGGGCTGGCTGTGCCTGGGGGGCAGAGTTTGGGAGTTTGGGGTGCTGGGAGGGGTCTGGCTGTGCTCAGGGGCAGAACTCAGGGGTCTGGCTGTGCTCAGGCTGCTGTGACAGCATGTGACGGTTCCAGTCCCCTCCACGTGCTCTCCCATCCACATTTCCCACCCCAGCACCCCCGTGGCGGCCTGGAGCTGCGGGAGGAGCTGAAACTCTGTGTTCCAGGGCAAGAAGAAGAAGCGGAAGCGCGAGAAGCTGGCCCAGCAGCAGCAGCAGCAGCAGCAGCAGCAGGGCCCCGATGCCGACGGTGAGTGCCCCCCGCCTGTGTCCCCCTGTGCCCCTCATGCCCCTCATTGATAGGGCCCCAGGTCTTCTGATTAAGCTTAACCCCGAGCAAGGCAGTCTTTATTTATCTGGATAACTCAGTCCCTCTGGGAGACAGAGTGCCCGAATACCCGCCCAGCTCGAAGCCGTGGCTACCTTTGGCAAGCTAAGTGATTTTCAGCTCTTTAGTGATTATCAGCTCTCTTAGGATTTCAGCTTGTGCTTGCCAAAAGCACCGTAGGGCTAGGGGCAGAAGCAGACGTGAGAGAGGAGAAGGAGAGGTCCTGGCGTTCCACAGCAATGGGTTTATTGAGGGATCTGTGAAGGGTTCCAGCGACGGCTCTTCTTCTGCCGAATGGGCTAAAACAGCCCCTTTTTATAGGGTACAGGGGGATCCAAACTTGTCCGATAGTAAAGGTTAGGGAAAAAGTGACCTATGGGGTTACAGAGACAAGCTATAGGTCGAGAAGCTGAAGACTGGAGCTTATTTTGCTGTCTCATCATGACTCAGCAGTTCCTACTGTAAAGTCTCAGCCCTCCATGGAGCTCTGGCCAGCTCCATGGAGTCTGCTACACCTCATACTGCCGTCCCTGTCCCCTCACGCCGTGCCTGTCCCCTCATGCCCCTCACGCTGTCCCTGTCCCCTCATGCCCCTCCTGCCCCTCACGCTGTCCCTGTCCCCTCATGCCCCTCACGCTGTCCCTGTCCCCTCACGCCCGCCGTGCCTGTCCCTGCAGGCTCGCTGCCCGCCCGGAGCAAGAAGCCCTGTGTGGTGCCCTTCCTGCCCGAGAAGCCGTGCCCCAGCCCGGCCTCGTCGCACGGCTCCATGCTGGACTCTCCGGCCACGCCGTCGGCCGCTCTGGCCTCGCCGGCCGCGCCGGCCGCCACGCACTCGGAGCAGGCCCAGCCACTCTCGCTCACCACCAAGCCCGAGGCCCGGGCCCAGCTCAGCAAATCCTCCTCTTCCTCCTCCTCCTCCTCCTCCTCCTCCTCCTCGCTGCTCTCCAGGCCCGTCCCCTTCACCTCGGGGACCCCCTCGGCCCTGCTGGCCTCCCCCCCCGGCGCCATGCCGGCCGCCCTGGCCGCGCTGCAGACGCAGCCGCTGTCCCTGGTCACCAAACCCGCTGACTGAGGGACAAACCTCCCCTCCTTGTCCTCCCCACCCCGTCCCCTCCCCGCTGTACATTGCAGAAGCCACAATCAAGATTCGAACGCAGCCAAAACCGTTATTGGTCAATATTTGACCCTTTCTGAACTCTGTGGGAGCAGGCTCTGGAGGGAAGGGGCTTTCTGCTCAGAGCTGCTGCCAGCGGTCAACCTAAAGACTGTTTTTATTAAAAAAAAGGAGAGAAAAAAAAAAAAAGAAAAAAAAAATGGAATAGACCCTCCAGAAGGTGCCGCCGAGGGGGATCTCTGAGGGAGGAACTGATGTCCATCGCTGCCATGGAGCACAGAGATGGACCCTCACGGTGGTGCCAGCCCCTGCACGGCAGGTGTGGGCTGGAACTGGCTCTCCATCTCGGCTCCAGGAGCAGGAACACCTCCAGCTGCTCCCAAAATCCTGCTCCATGCCCTGGCACGGAGCTGGTGCTGCCCCGGGGGTGCTGCTCCGTCGGTGCTGCTCCTGCCCACGCTCCCACTGGGCTGGGCAGGGCCTGGGGCTGAGCCCTGGGAGGGGTTGTGTTTTTATCACCTCAAAAAATCCTGTTATTTTTCACAAAAGGAAATAAAAACTGCAGCTGCAGCTGGCGGTGTGAGTGTGGTCTCTGTGGGAAGCGCTCGCCACTTTTCCTCTGCCACATTCCTGGGAAATATCTCGGGATGGAATTCCTGCTCCTGAGCTCCAGCATCCCTGAACAGCTCTGGCCATGGGCTCAGGGGGATTTTGGGGTGCCACCAACAGAGTACAGCTTTGCTGGACTCACCCAGGCATCAGGACACGTGGGGTTGGGTGAACCAGTGCCTGAGGAGCCGGGCACTGGGAGTTACTGGTGTGTACTGGGTGCTCTGGGGCTGCTTCTTCCAAACCAGGCATGAAAAAGGACCTGCAGAAAACCAACCCGATGGATTTTCAACCCACTTGGAGTCCTCAGTCAGCTCCATACTTGGGTATATCAGGACTCTTTCCTCTCCTTGTATTTCAGCAGGAAAAATCCCCAATTTTCCCCCTGGAACTCATGATTTTGTCTCTGTTGCAGACTGACCTGGAGCCGCACCTGCCTGGAGTTAATTTACGGCGTTCACGGCCCTGTTCCATTCCCCTCTGGAACTCCCTGCCCTGCTCCTGCCTCCCAGGCCCAGCCTGGCTGCTCTCTACCTGCACCTCACCTTTATTTTGGGGACCACGGTGTCCCCCAGTTCCCAAACAGCATCAATGATGGGTGAGCCCATCCACAGCTGCTGGGTCTGCTGGGACTTTGGTGCATTTGGGGCACCAGGGACACTTTTTCCTCCTGTTGTGACATTTCTCTTCTCCTTTCCAGTGCTGAGAAGCCCCCAGGGAAGAGTTTGTAAGGAAGTGGAGCAGCAGCAGGCACGTGTCTGCAGGTAGGGGGAAAGGGAACTTCATGGGACTGAGGAGGATCTGTCTGTGTTTTCCAGATGTGAGAGGTGTTGGCATCCATATCTGCAGCAGAAAACACCTGGATTTTAGCATTTTCAGACCAGAGCTGGGCAGAACTACAAAAACCCACACCTGAACCAGGCCCCAGCCACGGGCACGGCCACAGGACACACCTGGAGCCAGCTCCAAAACCTTGTGGGAGCTCCTGATGCCTTTGCAAGCTCCAGCAGGAGCGTGGCTGCTCTGTCCAGCCCAGGACCATCATGTGGGCAGCTGGAATTGCCAGCTTGGAGCATCCCAGAGCTGCCAGAGCCAAGCTGGGAGCTGGGAGCAGCTGTGGGGGTCCCACCAAACCCCCCGAGTGCCCCCTTACTGTGGCCACACCCAGATTTGGGAGGTGCTTCCATTATTTACATTTCCAAATGATTTAAATTTCTTGCTTTCAGAGAGAAAAGTGTGTGAATTCTGGCCTGGAGCTGGGGAGGAGCAGCCACGTGTCACACAGCCGGGGCTGAGGGGATTAGGGTCACCCAGAATGTGCGTGGCCATCGCCTGAAAAGAGCCAAAATTGAGCTTTTTTGAGAGAAACTGTTCCAAGAAAGTGATTTTTGGTGAGGAGGACGCTTGGCCCCGCTCTCCCCAGCACCAGGAGCAGGCTGGGGACAAGCAGCCCCTTGGATTGGATTTCGTGGGACATTAGAGGCATGGAGAGAGCCCTGTCACAGGGATTAAACCCCAGCCAGAGCCAGACAGCCTCAGACAGATGTTGGGCTCCAGCAGGAGAATATTCCTTTGTTTGACTCGAAGCTTTCCCATGGGGACAGGGAACATCTGTTCCACTCCCTGGTGGTGCTCTGGAGCTGGGGCAGGCTGGGGTGAGCCCTGCCAGGAGCACTCGGTCCCCAAGCCCTGCTCCTGGGCAGGAGGTGACACCAGGGGAGCAGTGCTGTCCACAGAAAATGGGATCTTTTTGGATTTTATTGTCCTCTGGAATGGTCCCATCATGGGGGTGAAAATGCAGGATTCAGGGTGGCTGTCCACGGAAAATGGGATTTTTTTGGATTTTATTATCCTCCGGAATGCTCCCACAGGAGCTGTGTCTGCCCACGGGAGGGGACTGGAGTTCTCCTTTAAGGACAACTTCCAGCCTAAACCATTCCCTGGTTCTAGAAGAGGGAAACTCTGGGGTATATAACCCTGAAAAAATCCAGCGTATTTCCATTTGGGATGGTGTGACCAGGAGGTCTGGGGCTCCACTCGGCTTTGGGCAGGGTGGGCGATGTTCCTCATGATTTAACCCGTCCTCAGAGCTGGGGGGTGAAATGGAGCTGGCAGCCCGGGATGAGGGAGGTCTGGGATAGTCCCCAGCAGGGCTGGACTCTCTGGATGTGCCTCCAGGGGATCCAGGAGAGCTTTTGGGACACCTTGGGAGCACCTGGGCGCTCTCCTGGCTCTTTTCTGGACACGGGGCTCCTCCTGTCACCTCCTCCCGATTGTTTAATTGCAGCCCTGCCCCCCTGCAGGCTGGCCAGGCACTAATTGCAAAGCCTAATGAGGTCCCGGGGGTCTCCTGCAGAGACGGAGCTAATTAGGGGCTGCAGCACGAGCTCCGAGGTTTCTCCAAACCCCTTTTTGCTCGGGGGCTGGAGGGGAGGGCGCGCCAGATGTCCGGGGTGAGGCTGCAGCTCCCGTGCTCGGGGCTCCTGCCAAAGCAGCTGCTGCAGAGGCACTGGCTACACTTAATACATTTTAATTAGCGTCATTAAATTCTTCCATTTGCTAATTGTTTCTCCTTTTGATCCTTTACCCCGAGCAGATTAGCCCTCGGGGGGAAGGGGCGGGCTGGGGGATGCAGACACGTCGGGCGAGGTGAGGACTTCATTATCCTGACACCAGACCTTGGGACAGCGGTGAAAACACCCCAATTAGCGCTAATTAGGGCCAGATCTGCGTGTCCAGCCTGCTCTGGGAAAGAGCCATCCCCAAAAAGTGAATTTGCAGGGACTGGTGAGAGCAGAGGGCACCGGGAGTGCCCCAAACCTGAAGGTGGAAAGGAGCTCAGCTCAGGTGAGAGCGGGCTCAGGTGTTGTGGGGTCCTTGGGGGTCCCTCCCAGCCTGGGATACCCCAGGATCTATGGACCAGGAGGCGAGGGGAGGGCACTGGTGCTCCTCATCCTCAGAAATGCTGGATCCTGTGCTGCCCACGGTGCTTGGGGCAGAATCCCAACCCCAGAGGCACAAACTTGGCCTGAGCTCAGCCTCTCCGGACTTCCAGGGGGTGAGTGGAAGCCGAGCATGAGAAACAGCCTCGGTTTTCTGTTTAAATCCCCAAAATGCGCTGGGCCAGCTGCTCTGGTCTCCCTGGAAAGGCTGGCACGGGCAGCAGGGACTGCTGGAATGTGCTGAATGGAGCTGAGATTCCCCAGGGATCGGGAAAAAGAAACCATGAGAGGAGAAATTCAGCCGGATCTCCCACCACACTCCAAGGCAGGATTATTCCCCAGCACCGTGTTGGTTTCCATGTGATGTTTTTCCTCTGTTTTAGGGTTAAATGGAGCAACTGCAGCGGGTCACGGACCCATGGAAGAGTGTGATCCCTGCTGGAGACAGATTCCTGGATATTCAAGCCTGGAGAAGGGAGATTTAACAATCTAAACCAGATAAACAAAAAGAAGTGAACAGTCCTGGGTGCCTGCTGACAGTTTCCTGCTCTGCTGGGAATCGCTGCTGTGCAGCAGGACATGCCTGCTTGGGCCAAGAAAGAGAAACAAGAGGTTATCCAAAAAAGTGAAACAGCATCCGAAAAATAACAGGTATCAAAAAAAATTTTTAAATAAAAAAAAAAACAGGGTATTTAAAGAAATTTATATTTAATACCCGAAAAATAGCAGATTACCAAAACCAGCAGGTTCTCCAGAGCTGTCCTGGAGGAAAGGGGAAAGGAAAAGGAAAAGGAGCCCTGATTTCCTGCCAGCTGTCCCCCAACCTCGCCCACTCCAGAACCAGGAGTGCACTCCCAGCGCCTGTCTGGGGCTGCAGTCACTGCCTCTCTCACTGACTGCCCGCCCTGGGCTCCCAGGGCCGGGAAACAGACCCGGAACCGGCGGGTTTTACCCCGAACCGGCGGGTTTCACCCCAAACCCTCGCGTTTTACTCCAAAATTCGGCCGTGACCGCCAGGGGGCGCCAATCGCCTCCCAAAGGGACTCTCAAGCCCCGCCCCCAGCCGAACAAGCTCCGCCCCACCCGCGCGTTAACGCCCGCCACCCCGCCCCTTAGCAAGCTCCGCCCCATACGGAGACTCGCCTCCTAAATATTCAAATTTAGCTCAGTCTCCGCCTCCTCGGCGCCGTTCTCGCACCCTCCCCGCTCTCGCGAGAGCCGTGCCCGGAAGCGGCCGAGCCGGCGCTGAGGGCCCGCCCGCCATGGAGGTCCCGCGGGCGCTGCCGCTGCTCTTGGTGCTGTCGGTGCTGCTCCTGGGGCTCTGCGCCGCCGGTACGCCGCGCCGGGACACTGCCGCGGGGGCGGGAGGGGGCGTCGAAGCCCTGGGGCCGGGAGGGGTCAAGTACCGCGCTCGGTTTGGGGGTCTCCTCTGCCCTTGGGGTTCCTCCGCGTTCGGTCACCGGGGGTTCCCCCCCCACTGTTGGCAGCCCCTGATCTCCGTTCCCCCCCCGCCGTCGGTAACCCCCGCTCCCCGCGGTTCACCGGGGGTTACCGGGGGTTCTCCCTCTGCCCTCGGTAACCCCCCGGGTTCCCTCCCGAGATTCACCAGGGGTCACCAGGGTTCCCTCTCCGCCCTTGGCAGCCCCCGCTCCCCCGGGGTTCCCGTTCCCCTCTGCTCCCCTCTGTCTCCCCGGCTCCTGTGCCGTGTCCCCCGGGTCCCGCCGCCCCTCTCGGGGTCTCCCCCCGGTGCTCACTGACCGGGCTCCCCGTGTTTGCCGCTGCAGAAGACACCCCGCAGACAGAGTCCGACAGATCTTCCACGGTGTCCCAGGGAGCCGGAGCAGGCAGGGAGCACACCGACACAGCCCCAGGGGACAGAGACGAGCATGAAAACAGTGATAACTCCAACAATGGCAAACCCCAAACAGACACGAGCGGCGGGACCAGTGCAGATGAAAACACGGCAAACAAACAGCAGGAAAACAACCCAACTGTAAATGGCAGCAACGACAAGGAGAAGAAGGAGAAAGAGGAGTCACAGAAAGGCAGCAGCACAGAGGCTGATCAGCCGGGCCAAGGTGGAAATGGCAGTGATGGAACCAGCAATGGAGGAGTTGGAGGACAAGGAGGTGAAAGCCAGAACAGCAACAATGGTAACGGAGGCAGTGGTAACACAGGCAAGACAGGCAGTGATGGCCAGGACAACACAGGCAGCAGCACTGATGTCCAGGCCAACCCAAACAGTGCCACTGGTAGCCAGGACAATACAGGGACCGGCAGTGTTAGCCAGGCAATGATGGCCATGGCAGTAAAGACTCCAGCACTGCAGACACGGGCAACCAAAGCAGTAGCACTGATGGCCAGGGCAATACAAGGACCAGCACTAACGATGAAAATGGCAGCCAGAACAACAAAAACAACCAGCAGAACAGTGTCAGCACGAACGGCCAGGCTGGCAACCAGGCAGGGGGCACTGAGGAGGAGGGCAACAAGGATGACAAGACCAAGGGCAGCAGTGACAAGGACAGTCAGAACACAAACGGCAGCAACAACCAGGACAACAGCAACAACAACGAGGCCAACAACAAGGGCAAGGACAGCAAGAACACAAGTGGCAGCACCAACCAGAACAGCAACACCCAGGTCAGCACCAGCCAGGACCAGGGCAACACCCAGGATGGCACCAACCAGGACAACAGTGACGAGAACAGGGCTGCCAACAAGGCCAGCACAGACGGGGCCACCAGCCAAGGAGGGCAGCCAGCCCAGGCTGAGAGCCAGGGCAGTGCTGCTGGCGAGCAGCCCCACGGCCAGGACAGTGCTCAGAACTCCCAGGAGGAGCAGAGCCCCGTGTCTCACTCTGCTGCCCCTGCTGGGGATGGTGACAGCTCCTTGGAGAACGAAGAGAGCGCCCTGGAGGACGTGGGCAAGGCTGAGGAGGGCAGTGACACCTCCCTGGAGCAGGACAGGGACAGGAGTGTTCCCTCCCTGCCCAGGCCCCGCTCGGAGAGCAGCCACTTCTTTGCCTACCTGGTGACCACAGCTGTCATTGTGGCAGCCCTGTACGTGGCCTACCACAACAAACGCAAGGTGAGCGCCCTGCCAGCCCTTTCCCCTCCTCCTGACTGGTTCCACACCAGTATCTCCCAGTTTGGTCCACATTCCTGTGGTCCCACAGCGATGGGAGAGTTCCTGTGACCAGGAATGGGTTGGATGTGGTGGGAACTGGGTGTTCTCAGCTCTGCCGCTGGTTTTCAGCTGAGAGGTGAAACCACAAAGGGGTGTGGATCTCTCCATCTTATCTCTGCCAGTTTTCTCCTGGCAGTTTTCTGTAGCAGCATCACAAGGTTGGGGTTGTTTTTCCTCACATAAAGCTGGTTTTGAGGGAGGACAAAAAAAGAGAAAATTCTTCCTGTTTTCTGCTTGTTGAGCAGACCTCATTATCCATCTTGGGAATGGTTGAGTACTGGCATTTACATGTTCCGAGTGCTTGGTCACGGGAAGAGGGTTGTGGGAGCAGGAAAATGAAAATCCAAAGGTGAGCCTGTGTTGGAAGCTGCTCTTCCACTCACCCTGTCTCCATTTTTCTCTCTCCAAAGATCATTGCTTTTGCTCTGGAAGGAAAAAGATCCAAAACTGGTCGGCGGCCCAAATCTGGTGATTATCAGAGACTGGATCAGAAGGTGAGAGCCAGCCCAAAGTGGGGGTGGTGTGCCTGGTGTGTGTTGGAAACACAAAATATTGTCCCTTTGCATTAGAAAGGGTCCCAAAGCCCCAGCTGAGGCAGTTTGGGAAGCACAGTTTGGTGCAGAAACAGGGTTTTGGAGAAAGTGAGACTGAGGAGTGCTGGCAGAGCTGCCCCAGGGCACAGATGGGAGCTGGGCTGTGCTGGATGTCACTGATCAAAGGGTAGGATTTGTGGAGGAATCCCTTTCTTCTCTCCCTTCAAGCCTTGTTCCACCTCTTGCCCTTCAGATGTGCCTGTAATTCTCTGCCACAGGAAGAGCAAAGTTAGGAAGGCAAAGGCAGGAAGGAGCTCGTGCTTGCTTTGGGAGCTTCTCAGCCCACTCGAGTCTGGACAGAGCAGCAGAGTTAATTCTGAGCTTTCAGGCAGTCCCAACCTTTCCTTTTGCCTTTCCAGATCTAATTCCTGCTCAGATGATGGCGGGGGTGCAGTGCTGCCACAGCTGGATTCCACTCCATGGCAAGGAGGGGAGATGCTTTTTGTTTTGCACCTGCACCTTGATAAAACCTCTCACTTCCCTGAATTGCTCCTTTCCCAGCTGCCTTGTTTTCCCCCTGGGTGTCTGACTGCTGGAAAAGCCAGACCCAGGATTTGTGTCCCAATGCAATGGAATTTGCCATCTGCTGGACTGACCCCTCCTTCTGGGGGGGAATTAAGGATCTGCTGCACAATGAGCCATGGGACTGTCCCTTGCCTGGGAACGAAGCTGCCTCCTGCCCCTCCTTCTCCACCTGTTGGGTTTGGATGCTCAGGTTGGGAGCACCTGAGTTCTCTTGTTTGGCATTGACCCAGCACAGACTCGGATTTGGGGTTTCTCTCCCTGATCAGTCTCACACCCAGATTCCCTTTTTCACACGCACCTCTGGCCATGCTGAAGCAGTTTTTGTAGCTCAAACGCTTCGTGCTGCATGCAGGTCTCTTCCCTCCCAGTGCTCCCAGTTCAGCTGTGTGCACTGGGGGTGCTGGTTGTGGAGGAGGGGGTCAGGCTGGGCTATCCATGCCCTCTTGGCTCAGGGATTCAGATGGGAAGATTGCTTCCTGCCCTTGTCAGGTGCAGGAAGGAAGGAATGTCAGTCCCTGAGGAGTTTGGGATGAGGGAGGCTCCCAGTCCCTCCAGTGCTGGACTGGTACTGGTCAGCCCAAGGGCTGGTGCCTCACTCACACCTGTGAGGTTTTCATTACTGCAGCTCTACTCCCCAGAGGTTTCTTCAACACGGGATGTTTCTGGAGAGGGCACAAAGTACCTGCTTGGCTCCTGCTTTGGGTTTTTCCAGAAAAAAAAAAGGATTTGAGGAGCCCAGAGCTCCTCACGTGGGCACCCAGCTCTGCCACATCAGGTGCCAGGCGTGTGCCAGTCCTGCACTGGCTGCACGGGAAGAGTCCCAGGATGGTTAAATTCCTCCTGGGGGGCTTTTTCTGGCCTTGCCAGGCTTGGGAACAATCAGCTCCTCGCCCTGTGCTCACCTTGGACAAGGGCAGAGCTGTCTCCTGGTCACTGTGAAAGCTGCAGCTCTAGTTTTGATTTCCTAATGGTTCATTCCAAGAGGGAGAGAGGGCCTGGCCTTCTCCAAACCCTAAAAATCATCCTTTGCCCTTTTGCTGGCTCTTGGCAAGCATCAGAGTCCCTCTTGGCTTCGAAGAGTTCTCAGGGTTTCCCTAGGAAACATCTAGGATGCTAAAAGGACTTCCAGGAGTTGTTTGGAGGGAGGGCAAAGGGAAACAGGGCTGGGAATGCAGCTCTGGGGAAAAAGGGTGGGAAGCTCCTGGCCCGGAGCCCCTGGGGAGGGGAGCACTCGTTGGGCACAGCAGGGAGACAAACCCTGCTGCAGTGTGTGGGGCTCCTGTGCTGCTCTGGCCAGGGGTTTTGCAGTGTGTGTGCTTTTTGGAGTGCGACTGCTCTACGCTGTCTTTGTCCTGGTTTGTCTTTTTTTTTTTTAATTGAATAATAATTTAGAAAGGCTTTTTATTTTTTCACCGTCTACTTGCTTTTCTATCCTGGGAGCTGTTTCAAACCCTCTCTTGCTCCAGGCTGTGGGAATCCCACCCTGCTGCCAGCAGGGGAGGGGATATTTTGGACCTCAAGCACCGATCCCAGGCTGAGCCAAGCGTTCCTTAGGGTGATGAGGACACACCTCAGGGTCTGGGGAGAGGCCGGGCTCACAGCAGGCTGAACTGGGGCGTTTTCCCCCAAAATCTCCCCACCAGCACTTCCCGAGGCTGCTGTGTTCTGCCAACAGCCTGGGCTGCCCCAGACCTCTGGGGTTGCTCCCGGTTTGTTGGGTTTATGGTGTTTATGCAACGTGTCCCAAAGGGATCAAGGTGCACAGAACCTTCTCCCTTTGGACACACGTGTTTTCCATGGATGCTGTCTGTGGGTACAGAGGGGTTTTTTGCCAAATATTCCTACTTCTTAGGCTTGAACCAGCACATGATTTGTTTTCTGCTGCAGTGCAATGCACCTTGCTTGGAAGGATCAGAATTTTTTACAGTTCTTTGTACTGTTTTTCTTTTAATTTTCTGTGTGGTGAAATCAGTAAATGGATTAAAAGAGACACAAAAGGTTGAATTTTCACTTCTCTCTTAGTTTTGTGGTTTTTTTCACATTCTTTGCGTGGTTTTCATTGACACCTGGCACCAAAGGTGCAGGGTGGCTCGTCTTTATGCAAAATAAGATTTTTTTATAAAAAGCCCTGTTTCTGTGGAGCTGTCTGTGCTCAGAGCTCCGTGTGCAGCCGGAAGGAGCCCAGACAGGCCCGGGCCAGAGCGGATTTGAAGTTTCCAGTCTGCTTTCCAGGGCCCAGTATCAGCCCAGCTCCACTGGGTGCTCTCAGGTCAGGGCCCAAGAGGAGATTAAACTGTTCTGGACACAGCTTAGTCCTGAGCTCTGCTCTGGGATTTCTTCCTTCTCCTGCAGAGAGCCCCCGAGGGCAGTGCCAGCGTGTCCCGGCTGGCTGGAGCAGCAGCAGCTGCGACACTGGAGAGGCGCGGAACAGGGAGGAGAAGGTGCCCAGGGCACTCTGGGGAGGGGTTCCTGCCAGCAATGAAGAACGTCCCTCCTTTCCCCCGCCTCCTTTCCCTCCCAGGAGGAAATCCCGCCTTCCCCTCTCCTCCAGGCCTGGCTGGGAGCAGGGAGGGCTCCTGGTTTTCCTGGGGGTGCGTTACTGACAGCTTCCAGGAGGAAAAAAGGGTGGAAAGGGGGGATCACAGGAAGAATCCATGGGGATGTGGGGTTGGCAGAGACCTCGCAGAGCCCCCAGTTCCCAGCCCTGCCGCCAGGGGCTCAAAGCACTGCTCTGCTCTGTGTCCTTAGGGTGATTTCCCAAAACCCCCCTGCATTGTGCTCCCGGAGCTCGTGAACCCCCTGCCTGCTCCCACCCTGATCTCAGAGGGCTGGAAAGGCCCCAGAATACTTTGGCAGGCAGGACAGGTCCTGTGCCTGGTGCAGGAAGCACTGGGGGCATCCCAGGGGTGGGGAGTGCCCGTGGGGTCATGTGGGGGTGGCTGCCCCCGAGCCAAAGTCCATGAGTGGAAATAATGTCAAATAAAATCAGAAATGCTTTGCCAGCTGGGTTGGGCTCTGCTTATCGGGGCAGGACTGAGGCATTGTGATAGAGGCAGTTCAGCAGAGAGGCCCTGAGGGTGGAGGAGCTTTCATGCATGAGAAACTGGGTGAAAGTGGGCACAGGGCTGGGGCTGTGCCCTTCAACCCTCCTGCTGCTCTGCAGAGAGAGCTCTGCGCCAGCTGGGGCTGGGCTCTGCTCGCAGGGGACAGGATGGGAGGAAATGGCCTCAAGCTGGGCCAGGTTAGGTGTTGGGAAGATTCCTCCATGGAAACAGCAGTCCAGGCCCTGAGCAGGGGTGGAGACCCCATCCCTGGGGGATTCAGCAGCCGTGTGGATGTGGCACCTGGGGACATGGGGCACTGGTGGCCTTGGCAGTTGGACTTGGTGGTCTCGGGGCTTTTCCAGCCCAGAGGGTTCCAGGGTTCTGTGAAATGCTGCTGCAGCCTCTGCCTGACCTCCACTCTGGCCCCCTGGCCTGCAAACCCCATTAACCTCCCCGGGTTTGTTTGATCTCATCTTCCTCTCCTGAAAGCTTTGAGTCCTGCACGGCCTCCTGGGCAAACAGCTGAACCTGGGCTGATCTCACAGCAGGTATTTTCCTTATGGGCAGGGCACAGCCAAGCAAACACATCAGCTTTGCCTCTGCATGACAAATTCCATGGCCTGGGACCGTTTGTGTGGATTAAAAAAACACCAACGTGACTGAGATGGCATTTGCAGGGTTAGAGCTCTTTGGGGTGAGAAAAGCAGGAGGAGAGGCAGGTTTGGGTCTCCTTGGAGCTGCAGGGGGAAGGCTGGGTGTCACTGCACTGTTCTGGGCCTGAATCAGATGTTTCTGCTCTCCAGAGGGTCCCTGGGAAGAGGACCTGGCTCTTCTGCCAGGGATCCAGGGGCAGCCCCAGCTGCTCTGGGCACCCTGTGCAGGGCCTGCCCACCCTCCCAGGAACAATTCCCAATTCCCAATATCCCATCCAGCCCTGCCCTCTGGCACTGGGAGCCATTCCTTGTGTCCTGTCCCTCCATCCCTTGTCCCCAGTCCCTCTCCAGCTCTCCTGGAGCCCCTTCAGGCCCTGCTGGGGCTCTGAGCTCTCCCTGGAGCCTTCTCCAGGTGAGCACCCCCAGCTCTCCCAGCCTGGCTCCATGGCCTGCTCAGGACTCACTCCAGAAGCTCCACATCCCTCTGGTGTTGGAGCAGAGCTGGGGGAGGCTCTGCAGGTGGGGTCTCACCTGGCTGGAGGTGCCCAGAGCAGCCTCCCCAGGTCCCTGCTGTGCCCCTGGGCTCCTCAAGGGCCTGGCTCTGGCTGATCTCTCCTGGCAGAGCTCACCTTCTCTGCAAATCCCATCCCATCACTGAATTATCTCTCTGCTCAGTGATCTAATCCTCTTTGCCAGATCAGCCTTCAAGCCTCTTTCCAGGGCTCCTTTCCAGCACGGTCACACTATTCCCTGCTCGGTCACTCACACTGCTCAGCAGCTGGCTCCGGGCTCTGTTTTTCCATGCTTCCATGTTTTTCCGTGCTCCATCAGCACATTCCATCCTGCTTCCCCTTCTCCCTCACAACCCCCAGCCCCGCTGCCCCATCATGAGGCACAAACCCCAGGAACATGATCACTATTTTATTGCTTCCAGTCTCACGTGCTTCCCTTCCCATCTGGAGAGGACTTTCATCCTGTTCCCAAGCTTTTACCAACAGACAGAAGGACTTTGTTGCTGCTAAAGGAGCATCAGCTTGTTCCACAGATGCCTTGGGGCAATGGGGGAGAGCAGCAGCACCCAAACACTGGGAATTCTGGAGGGCTGGGGTCCTGCTGCTCCCAGGAATGACTCTGGAAGCACTGGACAGCCTGCAAGCTCTCACACAGCTCTGGGGCTGCAGGTGGAGGTGGGCTTTGGCTGGGGTCAGTGATCCTGATGGGATCAAGCAGCCACAGGAGCTGCTGGTGCTCCTGTTTTGGGGTTATCTTGACTTCTCTCCTGGCCACAACAGCTCCTGGGGACTCCCTTCATGGCCAGGGCCCAGCACTGGACACGATGGTGGAAGGGGATGCATTTTTTTGGTGGGGGTGAGGTCCAACACAATCTGTCTGGGAATAGGCATCGCCCTGGATGAAATCCCTCAGGCTTGGCACAGAGATGGGTCTGCTACAGGTGTGTGGCGGCTGGGGTGGTGTGCTGGGGAGCAGGGGCCCTGCTGGGGGATGGCAGCCTTTAGTCTCCCTTCTTGGGGTGGGTGGCCTGCAAGCGCATCTTCAGCCTCGCCACGTCCGCGTACAGGTTGCGCTTGAGGATGGTGCTGGCGCAGATGATGGCTCCCTGCAGGGCCCCCATGAAACCCCCCAGGCACAAATCCTGCCCTGCAAGGAGGGAGCAGCAGATGAGGTCCCCCCGAGAGCAGCCCTCGGTCCCTGCTCCATCCCAGCCAACCATCAGGGGTGGTTTGGGCATCACCTCCCAGCTGCCCCCGCATCATCCCTGGGCTCTGAACCACGACCCCCTGCCCTTGTCTCCAGCAGGAAATCCCCACTGTGCCCTGGGCAGGGAGACGGCCCCCAGAGCTGGGGGAGCACAGCCCTTCCCTCCTCCCCCGGGACCACGGAACTCTGCTTTTCCAGGCGTTATCCCACTGCCCCACAGCGGCTCTTCCCGTTATTCCACTTCAGGATTGCAGGTTTTCCCCGCCCCATCCCGCTCCCCCAGAGCTGTCCTGCTCTGAGGACGCTGGTGGCCCTGTCACCTGTCAGGTAGAGGTTGGGCACGGCCGTGTCTGCCCGCAGGGTGGCAATGGCCTCGGCCTGCAGGCGGGGGATGCCGTGGTCAGCGCCGTAGAACTCGCCGTGGGGACTGGCAAGGTAGTGCTGGTTGGTGAGGGGAGAGCCACCCGAGAGGTACTCGATCTGTGGGGGAGGACAGGGACAGGGACAGGGTGGTCATCCTGGGATGGCCATCCAAATCTGCCCAGCTTGGATGGGGATTGGAGCAAGCTGGTCTGGTGGAAGGTGTCTCTGCTCATGATGGGGTGGAACTGGATGAGCTTTAAGGTCTTTTCCAACCCAAACTATTCCATGACTCCGTAGTCATTGGGTAGGTAGAGGGGAGGACCCCTGAGCCCCGAGTTTGGGACCCCTGAGCCCCGAGTTTAGGACCCCTGAGCCCCGTGTTTCCTCACCCGGCCCTCGATGCGAGGGTAGAGCTTGTAGACAGTCTGCATGATGGCATCCACAAAAGTCTTCTTCAGGTCCTCATAGTCATCCCCCCTCTTGTGGACCTGCTTGTCCTTCCACTCCTCGAACCACTCGTACCTGGCGAAGGTGACGATGGCCAGCGTCGATTTTCCTGCAGGAGGACAAGGCTGGGGTGCTTGTCCCTCTGCCCACCCTCATCCCACCCTGTCGCTGCCCCAAATCCGGGGGATGTCCCCAGATCTTTGGGGTTCCATGTCCTTCATCCAGGCATCCCAAAGACTGCATTCCATGAGCCCTGCCCAGCTTTGGGATGGATGACCGAGTGGAAACTCCTTGTTCGGGATCACCAAACCCCATCAGGAGTTTTGAAACCCCTCGCAAGCGTTTGTGGCTGGGTGTCAGCCTCACCTGGGTGCCTCATTTCCCAGGTGGGGTCCTTGGACGATGGCGAGGTGACAAAGAGCAAGGGGATGTTGTTGGCAGCTTCTTCTCTGGAGGAAGCCAGGTAGCGCCGCATGCTGCACGAGAGGGAAGGGCTGAGCTGGGGCTCAGGGCACAGCTCCCCCTGAGTCACTGCCCAGGAATCCATCTCCTCACGCTCAACCAAGCACATCCAAGGGGAAGCCAAACCTACATTCCATCCAGGTCGTTCCCTGGGAACATGAAGTAGTTGATGGGCTCCAGCCCCAGCTCCTCCCTCGAGCCGCTGAGGCCCACGAAGACGGTGAAGCCCCCCTCGCCAGGGCTCAGCATGTGGAGCTGGGCCTGGATCTCTGCAGCGTGGAGGGAAAAAGGGCAATTAGAGGGGAAATCAGGCTTTTCTAGCATCCTCGGATACAGAGAGTGGTTTCTCCAATCCTGGTGCTTTCCCACCAAACCCCGACCCTTCCCACCCACACAAACCATCCCCTTGCCACTCAGCTGTGACCCTTCCACCCAATGTGCCCCTTCCATCTGGTTGTGACCCTTCCACCTGGCTGTGCCCCTTCCACCTGACTGTCACCCTTTCACCTGGCTGTGACCCTTCCACTTGTGACCCTTCCACCTGGCTGTGACCCCTCCACCTGTGACCCTTCCACCCAACTGTGCCCTTTCCACCTGGACTGTGCCCCTTCCCAAGCACCTCTGTCCCCTTCCCCCCATCCTTCCCCCTTCCAGAAGATTTTCTAGGACATTCCACCAACTCCCACGAATTTCAGGGCCCTGCACTGTGTATTTTAGGAAAGCCTCGCACCAAACCAGGATTTCCCCAACCACAGCCAATTTGGGCCAGTTAATTTAAGCAGAATGAAACCCCCGCGAAGAAAGGAGCGGCCAGGGCTGGGATTTGCGGGCTTGGCACAGGAGCGCCGGGGGGTTTGCAGGGTTAATTGGTAAATCGGCTTTCCCCCGGGGCTCCGGGCGGGATTTAACGCCGCAACCCCGGCGGAGCCCAGCGCTGACGCCGCACCCGGCAGAGCCCGCGCCTCCGCCGGCAGCAGCCGCTCGTAGGTGTTGAAGATCCCGGCGTCCGAAATGACCACGGGAGCAAAGATATCCACGGAATCCTGGCCTTTCCTGACGCTCACACCTGGCAGGGGGAATCCAGAGGGGGGAGAATGAGGTGCTGGTGAAAGGAGCCCCCCTTTGGGAGCGGCCCCGTGGCCGGTGCTCACCGCAGGCTCTGCCCTGGGCGTCCAGCAGGATCCTCTGCACCGGCGCCTTCCCAAAGACGTTTCCTCCGGCCCTGCGGATCACGGGGATGGTGTGGAAGGCGATTTCCCCCGCCCCGCCCTTGGGGTACCAGGCGCCGTGCAGGAAATGATTCACCAGGATGCTGTGCATGGAGAAGCTGGCCTTGGAGGGGAGCACACCTGGGAAAAGGGGTGGGTGTGGGCAAATCGTGGGCTTGGAGCTTATCCTGAACGTTTTAAGATGAAGAACACTTTGTACATTCCCTTGTACAGGAATGATGTCAGCCCATGGGGAAGATGAAGAATGCAGAGGGAAAGAGATGGAGATGAGCAATGGGGACGTGTCACCTGCCAGTGACTTGGGGACAAGGATGCTGGTGAAGCATCCACCAGAACATTCCTGCCAACCTTCCAAAAAGGGGGTTCTTACCTTTTTCCTGTTTCTAAGGAGTTTAACGTGACCCCAGGGCCTCCTGGTCACCTACCATAGGTGGGGAAGATGTAGCTGAGGACAGCCTGGAGCTCAGGGTTGGGGGTGAGACCATCCACCACCTCCTTGAGGCTGCGTGAGGCCAGCTGGGAGAAGGAGCAGAGCCGTGGGAGCAGCCTGGAGCAGATCAGGAGCTTGGCCAGGAACCTCGGGAGCATCTTCAGGATCCCCAGCAGCACAACCCCACGGCCAGCACTCTGCAGGGAGAAACGGGGGCTCAGACATGCCCCAGACGTGCTCCAAAGCAGTTTTTCCCCTTGAATTCACTGCTGGGGAGCTGTGGGCAAGGGGAGTGAGTACTGGCTCCCTCAAAAACCTTCCCTCAAAAACCTCCTTCAAGAGAAGCTTCCGCCAAAAACTTCCCCATTGAAACTCCTCCAGAGAGCTCCTCCCAAAAAACTTCCCCAAAAAGTTGCCCCCAAAAAAATGGTCCTTGAGAAAAACTTCCTTAAAGACCTCCGCCCCAACTCCTTAAAGAACTTCTTCTTTGAAGAAATCTCCCCCAAACATCCGTGATGCTGCATTTTTGAGGCAGAAAGGGGCGATTTTGCCCGATTTCGAGACTGGCGTGTTTCCCCACGCTTTTGGGGTGATGCCATCATTCCCTGGGGGTGCCCAGCTCCAGGTGCCAGGGGGGCTCCCCTCGCTGTGTGACCCCCCAGACCCAGGCTCCCCTGGTGCTACCCCACCTTCACCAACCGCTGGAACTCGTCGATGGCCGCCGCCTCCCCGGGGAACTGCTCCTTCAGCCTCCGGAAATATTCCCTCTCCCCAGAATGGATGTGGAAGGTCTTGCCAGAGCCCTGGGGGTCCCCCAGAACCACGGCATCGTAAGTGGCCGGCAGCGGGGCCCACTCCAGCTGCCCATCTGTCAGCTGGTCCACCAGGAACCGCATCAGGGAGCCCTCCTGCATCTGCCCCACGTAGTGGATCCCTAAAATAGACATTTTTTCCTTTATTTTCCTTTTTTTTCCCTCTATTTTCCTCTTTTTTTCCTTATCTTCACCTTCTTTTTTCTTTCATTTTCCCACCCCAGGACACACCAAACCCACCATCCCCACCCCATCAGCTCCACGTGGAAAGGGAAAATCTGGGATACACCTGCCTCCCAGCTGGGGTGAATGGCACTGACCACGGTGTCTTTATCTGGTAATTTTGAGTTTTGTTACACTTTGCTATCCATCTCTGCTGTAAATAATCAATCCCAGTGATTCAGGGACATGCAGAGCTGGACTTTGTCTCACCACAAGAAGTTTTCCAGCAAGAAATGTCCTGAGGTGACATCCCCCAGGCTGGGAACCACACAGGGGCTGGCTGTTGGGAATTTGGGGCTTTGGTATCCTACACCCAGAGGGTTTTGGGGTGAAAAGCAGGAGAATGGTTTGTGTAACAGGAGCTGTGTGCAGGGGAACTCCCACACAGCTGTGGGGAATTTTGGGGGTTTGGTGTCCTGTACCCAGAGGGTTTTGGGGTGAAAAGCAGGAGAATGGTTTGTGTAACACCGAGGAGTGTGCAGGGGAGCTCCCACCCTGAGGGTATCCCCTGCCCCTCCCTGGGCTCCGGGGGATTTGGGGCCCCGAACGGTACCGGTGTCGAACTCGAAGCCCTTCTCGGTGAAGGTGTGGCAGCAGCCCCCCAGCTTGCCGTGCTGCTCCAGCACCAGCACCCGCCAGCCCGCCTTGGCCAGCAGCGCCGCGGCCGCCAGCCCGCCGATGCCGCTGCCCACCACGATGGCATCGAGCTCCGCCGGCACCTTCTCTGCCGAGAACGCTGCGGGACACGGGGGCGTCACCGGCGGGATCCCCACGGAGGAACGGGGACCCCCGGAACCGCCGAGAGAGGGGGGGACACTGGGGGGACAATGCCACTCTGGCGGGGTCCGTGACACCCAGGGTGACAGTGCCACCCTGGGGGGGGGTCCATGACACTCGGGTGGTGCCACCCCGGGGGATGTCGCTGCCGGGAGTTAATGGCAGCCCGGGGTGCTGGTCCTGTCCCGGGCATGATCCACACCCTGGGCTGGCGATGCTACCCCGGGTCTGGTCCCGCCGGGGCAGTCGGTGGCCCCGGGGGTCCCGTACCTGTCTTGACGACGGTCCTGCGCACCGCCTTGTCGGTGACGAGCGGGCCGGGCGGGCGGCGGCTGTCGGTGGCGAAGGGGTTGCGGCTGCCCGAGCCCCGCAGGAGCACGAGGGAGAGGACGACGAGGAGGAGGAGGAGGAGAAGGGGGACGAGGAAGAGCAGCGCCTGCAGCCCCATGGTGCTGCGGGAGCCGCGCCGTGCCGGGAGCCGGGAACAGCGGGCATGGGGGTGGCTCCGGCGGGGGCGGGGGGACCGCGGGGAGGAGCGGGGGCGGGCACTGGGAACTGGGACCAGGAAGTGGCTTTGGGCACCGGGAGCTGGTCCTGGGCACTGGGAACTGGGACTGGGCACCGGGAGCTGGTCCTGAGCACTGGGAATTGAGACTGGGCACTGGGAACTGGGACTGGGCGCCGGGAGCTGGGACTGGGAAGTGGTATTGGGCACCGGGAGCGAGGACTGGGAAGTGAGAGCTGACACTGGGCACCAGGAGCTGGCACTGAGAGCTGGCGACACCGGGAGGTGGCACTGGGATATGGGAGCTGGCACTGGGAGCTGGGACTGGCACTAGGCGGTGGCACTGGTGTCGCCAGGTCTGGTCGCCCCTCTGCAGGCTCCGGGAGCCCCGAGTCCCGTTCCGGGCACCCGCCACGTTCCAGCTCCGCCGTTTGGGCCCCACCCCGCCCCACCCACTTTCGCCCCGCCCACCGGACCACGCCTCCGCCCCTTGCGCCTCCGTTTCCGCGTCGCGCGGTGCACGAAGGGAATTGTAGTCCCGCGTGCCATCCCTAGCGGGCGGAGGTGCGGACTACAGCTCCCGGCGTGCAGCCCGGTCGCGCCTGCGCAGTGCGGCGGCCTCGGGCTGGGGGAGCTAGAGGGGTCAGAGGGGCTGGAACGGGAACGGGTCTGGAACGGGCTCCTGAGGGGCTGGACCGGGTCTGGAACGGGTTCCTGAGGGGCTGAGACGGGCTCCTGAGGGGCTGGGGGCGCCGAGGGCAGCAGGAGGCTCCTGAGGGGCTGTCAGTGGCCGGGACGCCCCCGTTCTCACCAGCCGGTGCCCTTCTCTCCCGCAGGCCATGAGCGGCGCCGCGGGCTCGGAGCGGCCGGAGGAGCGGCCGGAGGAGCGGCAGCGCGTGGTGCCCCCGGCAAGTCCCGTCCCGAGCGTGTCCGGCCCGAGCCCCCCCAGCCGAGACCCGCGGCGCCCCCACCTCAGGGTTGCCAGCCCCCCACTTCCCTCCTTTGCTCCATTTCTACCGTTACAACCACATAAAATCCTCCTGAGGGTGCAGACCCTCCCTGAAGAGGCCTGAGCCGGGGAGCACGGGGGGTGTTCCCTGGGGAAAAGCTTGGGATTGGGGTGGGCTGGAGTTTGGGGTCTGCCGCGGGGGTGACGCTGTGTTTGTTCCCTCTGTCCCCCTCAGATTCCAGCTCTGGGGCAGGGAGGTGTCCTGCAGGAGCTGGTGCTTGCAGAGGGGCAGCCCCCTGAGCCTGGTGAGCTTTTCCTGCTTCCCTTGGATCGGTCCTGGCGTCTCCTGGTGGGAAAGTCACCTGCGAGCCCCCAGGGATCAAGCAGGGAGGGATCTCTCATTCAAATCCGTCTGGTCCCAGATCATTCCCCAAACTCACCCAAACCAAACCTTGTGGGGTGGCTCCGGTTGGGATTTTCCTTGGAAAAGAGGAAACACAGCCCTAGGGTGTCCTGAGGGGGGCTGGGGGCAGCCCCCACTCCGTGCCTGCCCCCAGATCTGACTCTTGTACCCCTTCCCTCGGGCAGGGATCGGCGAGGAGCAGCGCCAGGCCCAGGAGGAGTGGGAGGCTCTGGAAGAGATCCAGTCAGGTACTGGGACTGACTGGGAAGGAGGAAAGGAGCCGCGGACGGGTGCGGGCGAAGCGGGGCCGTTATTTGGGGTGCAGGGGAGGGAGAAGGCGGGAGGTTCCTTTTTCCCCTTGTTCCCCACGGCTTCCTTCTCCTGGAACCGGGGATCATTCGGGGTGAAATCAGGGCTCCGTGAGGGTCTGACCCGCTCCCTGCCTCCCTGCAGGGCCGGGGGGCACCTCGGGCGCGGCCCCCCCTCCGATTTCCTTCACGGAGGCGCTGCAGCACTTCCAGAGCGCGGAGCTGCCCTCCAGCCGGGTACGGCCGGGCTCCGGCTCCGTTCCTTACCTGGAGAGGGGCACCAGCCCCCGCCCCGCCTCCGCCGCGCTCCCTGAGCGCTCCGGGCTCTTCTTCCTCCCGCAGGGCACGGCCCGGGCTCCGGGGCGCCGCGGCATCCTGGCTGCCCTGCTGCGCTGCCTCCGCGGGCCGCCCCGGCTCCGCCCGCAGCTCCGCGGGGAGCAGGAGCTGGCGCTGGCCATGGCACAGTGTGAGTGGCCCCGGGGTGCCCTTCGTGCCCCGCTGGATCCCATCCCTGCTCCCCGGCCCTTCTGCCCCTCAGTCCGGGGGGAATGGGGTGGGAATCACCCGCTCCCTTGGCATGAGGGGGGCACACACACATGGGAACCCTGGGCCTGTGGGTTTTGGGGGCCAGTGGCCTTTTCTGGGCACCGAGGGGGTTTTTCAGGTGCCAAGCTGTGCTTTTTAGGTGCTGTGAGGGTGTGGGTTTCGTTTTGGGCACTGAGGGACATTTTCTGGGTTTTTTAGGGTGTTGAGGGGTAAGTTTGGGGGCTTTGAGCACCAAGAGGCATCTTTTGGGTGCTGAGGGGTGTTTTTGAGAAACGGGGGATTTTTAGGGTGCCATGGGGCTCGGGTTTGGCTGCTGAGGGTTTACAATGCCAAGGGGCATTTTTAGGCAACAAGGGGGTTTTTTGGAGGACGTGAGGTGTTTTTTAGGCCCCAGTGAATGTTTCTGGGGGCCAAGGGGTGTTGTTGGGGCACTGAGGGATGTTTTTCAGACGCCAGGGGTGTTGTGAGCAGCCGGGTGGTGTCTCCCTCCTGCAGGTGCCCTGGATGACTCGGAGCGGGTGCACATGCGGATCCTGCAGACCATCTACCGGCAGCTGACGTGCTCCAGGCTGGGCTGCCCACGCTACGGGGCACACTGGGAGGAGCTGGGCTTCCAGGGTAGGACAGGGAGCACCCCTCTGCCTGGGGACATCCCCAAAATCCATCCAAACCTCCCCTGGAACCTCCCCGTTCCATCCCAGCTCCCTCAGGCACTCCCTGTGCTCCAGAGCCAGCTCCACTGGCCTCCCTTGGACATACTCCAGCACCTCAATGTCCTCCTTGGACCCCAAAACTGATCCCAGGCTTTGATCACCCCTCCCTTTGATCCCACTCCTCTCCATATCCCTACAAAATTCCCAGGGGCACTCTCAGTCCCTTTGTCCATAGAGGAATTAAACCAAACTGGCTCCAGTACGACATCTGGACTGGGTGGCTGGGTCATCCCAGTACCATGTTCCTAAAAAAGCTGGTAATTCCTGGAGAGGTGTGGGAGTGGGATGGTGGGGTGGGGCAGGGGCTGGTTAATGCCCAGATGGGCGAGGTGATGGCCCCATCAGGGAAACGCCCTGCAAGCTTTCCCTCAGGAAAGGGAATCCCAGGATTGCTGGACTCTGGAAGTGCAGTGGCAGGGAGTACAGGGAGCAAACAGCCCGTGGGGGTGGAAAGGGGGCAGGGGTGACTCCAGGCTGTCTCTCACCCTCCCAGGTGCAGATCCTGGGACTGACCTGCGTGGGACAGGAATGCTGGGGCTGATGCAGATCCTGTTCTTTGTCCTGGACTCCCGGACGCTGCCGCTGGCACGGGAGATCTTCCAGCTCTCCCAGCATGAAACCCAGGCATGACCTTCCCCTTCCTCCCTGCCAGGGGGTCTCCCAATGCTCTGGGAGAGGGAAGAGCCAAAACCTTCTCTCCTGAGTTTTTTTGGGATGCTGAAGCAACCTTGTGCTCGTGAGGGGAAGAAGGTGGTGCCCAAGAGCCCCGGTCTAGGCTGGAGCAGAGCTGTATTTATGCTGGGAATGGGATTTTAGGGGTCTGATACTGGCTTGGAGCACGATAAACAGGCTGGAGAGTTGGGCAACAGAAAAATGGGAGTGAGTAGAGACATTTTAGTCTGGGTTTAAGCCTGGGTACAAGATAGGCTCAGCCCTCAGCATCCATCCAAGCCGGGGGTCTGTAGGGTTGTTATCCCAGAGCGTGGATCCCATCCTGTGGATTTGTGGATGCATGGATGCAGTGTCAAAAGGCCAGAGGTGCCAGAGAGGACGAGAGTTTTTCAGCTGAGCTTCTTTAATGCTGGGATTGTGGTTGTTTTCCAGAATTTTCCCTTCTGCATCATGTCTGTGAACATCACCCGGATCGTCATCCAGGCGCTGCAGGAGGAGCGGCTCTCCCGGTGAGCGGGGTTGGGCTTGGGCTCTCAAGCTGCATCCTGGGCTGTTCCCCTGCCCAGGAGGTGGCTGAGCCCTCTCTTCTGTAATAATAATCAGAGGGGACTCAGTTTCTTCATGCAGAAAAGCCAACTCTTTATTCACATAACTCATTTTACAAAGTTTTCACCTATCTCATGTGTAACTCCAACTGGCTGGTAGTTTTCCTGCTAATCAATTAATTGGTTAAAAAGTGCCTGTGTGTGTAAGACTCTCTCCATCTACAAGTGTCTACACTTAGTGGATTCTCATGGGACAGATCCATTTTTATGGACGTGCAGATTTCTATTTCCCTCCAAGAACAGGTGTCTGTGCTAGCAGGCTTTTCACTCCCAACATTCTTCCGCACGGAACTTCCAACCTATCGCTCGCTTAGCTAGACCAGCAGGGCCTAAACCACATTTTAATCACCCATAGTGGTTTGAATTGTCAGTAATGCCTGTGCTCCCCTGCAGGGAGTGCAACCGGCGGCAGCAGGTGATCGGGGTGCTCAACGACCTCTACGCCGCCGCCTTCCTGCGCCTCTCCCGCCTCTGGGAGCAGCAGCACGGCACCGTGGCCAACGCCGGCTCCTTCCTCAAGGGTTCGTCTTCACAGCTGCTCCTTCCCCTGCCCACTGACGTTCCCAGTTTAATCCCCACACTGAGGGTTTTCCAATTTTCCCTGTCCCAGGGATAGTTTTCCTCACGTTTTCCACCCCAGGGGGATGCTCGAGGTGGGTGACACGTGGGGACATTCCCTGCTGGGAGCCATGGCTTAGCCCCTGTCCGTGAATTACTTACTCCAGAGAGGAATGCTGTCAGTGGGAGCAGTGTATCCCTCAGAAACCAGGATCTGGCTGGTACTGCTGGGCTCCAGCTTCACCCCATCTCCCCTGCACCCCAATTTTAGGGTGCTCAGGCTGGCACTCTGCTCCCTCATCCCAAGGAAGGCACCAGCCTGCCCTTTCCCAAGGGAAAATGTCAGGACACCAGATGTTTTGGACCCTTGGCACCATCCAGGCCTGCTCTCCTCAACCTTTTCCCCCTCTGACCTTTCCAGAGCTGGAATTATCCACCAAAAAGAAGCCGAGGCAGCTGCTGAAATCCCTGGAAGCCTACCTGAGCCGTGGCCTTCGGCCTCCCTCCCCTCCCTCCTCCCAGATCCACTTCACCAGCATTTGTGACCCTGGGGTGGAGCTGGAGGGAGATTCCTGACTGCTCGACACGGAGTGGGACCTGCACAGGGAATTCTGCTGGTGGATCAGCTCTTGGAGGGACACACACCAGTGTTACCCTGGTTTGGGGGCTCAGGAAGGGCCAGGAGAGGCTCACAGAGCTGGGATTTTGCCTGCTCCAGGTGGAACTTTCTGGAAGCAAAGGAGGAGGAGGTGGTAGAGCAGGGGATTCCGTGAGCTGGCACTGGGATAGTCCCTGTCCCCACCCCAAATCCAGGGTCCCACCTGGGTCCCAGCCCCAGCAGTGCCTGGAATGGGTAACCCCCCACTTTGGGGGGCTGTGTCAGACCCCCAGGGTCACTGTAGGCTGTCAGCACCCAAAAAGGTTATTAAAGGGGGGAGACAAGGGATCTGGTGGGAAAGAGTTTTGGATTTGCCACTGGACTCTGTGTCTGGAGGAAGGAAAGGAGACCTGGGGGTGCCCAGAGTCCACTTTGGGGTGAAAAAGGTGTTCAGGAGGAGAGAAACAAGGGTTGAGAGTTCCAAGGAGGAGGGGAAGGGTTATTCCCTCTGGGAGCTCAGGGCCAGTGCTTGGGAATGTCCCCAGGCCCCTAAAAATGGGGAAAAGCAGCCCCCAAAGCCCAAATATGGAGAGAAATGAGGGGTTTGGAGAAGTGGGAGCTGGAGGAGAATGGAACTTTGTGGCCCCAGCGCCCCTGAGAGGGCAATGATTCCTGGGGGCTGGGAATGCTTCTGGATGGAAAAAAAAAAAATAAAATAAATGGAGAAAAAGCAGCCTGGAGTTGGGGTTTGCTGTCCTGATCTTGAGTTATTGTGGAAATTGGAGGGGGAGTCCTTTTCAGGTGTTTTGGGGGAACAAATATGGGGGGGGGGGGTCGGGGCCGTCTTGCACCTGTGGGAACACATTTGGGAGTGGTGTCTGAGATCTGGGATAAGAGGGGGATAGGAAAGACGAGAGAAAAGGGAAAAAGGATGGCATAAAAGGAGAATAAAAGCAAAGAGACAAGAAAAAAAGGAGGGAAAACCAAGAAAGAAATAGAAAGGACAAGGAAAAAAGGAGAAAGAATAAGGTGAGGAAAAAGACAAGAAGAAGAAGGGAAAGAGGCTCCACCACCCTTTTCCTAGTCTGTTTATTGTTTGTTTGCCTTTTTCCTCTTTTCTTTCCCCCCCCCTCCTTTCTCTTTTTCCTTTCTCCCTTTTCCAGGGGTGGTCCCGGAGGTGCGAGGCCCCCGCCCCTCCACAGGTGAACCGGGGCCGTCTTGGCCTTTCCAGGCCGCTGCACGCCGTGGGTTCGGAGCCGTGGGACGGACAGAGCTGGGGACGGGACGGGCCGGGGCTGGTGGCCCTGAGGTGGTGGCGACCGGCCCTGGGGGGACCGGGACCGGGACCGGGACCGGGACCGGGACCGGGACGGGCCGGGAGCGGCGGCGGGGCTGGCGCGGTGTCCGCAGCGCTGCTGGGGAGCCCCCGGGGCTGTGCTGGGGAGCCCCCCGGGGCCGTGCTGGGGCCGGGGCTGTCCCGGGCCGGGGGCTGTCCCGGGCCGGTTCCGCCGGGGCCGGGCCCGGTTCCGGCCGGGCCGCCCGGGGGCGGAGCGGGGCCGGGCCGGAGCGCGGGGCCTGCGGTGAGCGGGGCCGGGGCCGTGACCCCCAAAGGCTGTGGGGGCGGTGGGGCCGAGACCCCCGGGCAGAGCCCCCCGGGCTGGGCAGGGCGGGCCGTGGGGCCGAGGCCAGGGCGGGCCGGGGCCACCCCGAGGGGCTGCGGGGCCTGTGCGGGGAAGCTGCCCCCACACCTGGGCCTGGCGGGCCGTGAGGGTGGGCAGGGGCAAATCCTGAAATCCTGCTGGGGATGTGGGGGGTGAGGGCTCAGTGTGGGGTGTGTAACCCCTCAAACACCCCCAATTCCATAGGAATTTGTTTGTGTCTGTAGGATTTTCCCAGGACCTCGAGCAGACCCAGGACCTCGAGCAGCCATGACACCCCCCAGGGTATGTGAGACCACACTCTGTGCCACCATCCTGCCCCTCATGAATCCCCTCCAAATCATACCACGGTCTCCTCATTTTCCCCTTCTTTTTTTTAGGAAATAAAATTTGTTAGCCCCACCCCTCAGAAAGGGAAGGGGGATCCCGATTTGGGGGCCAAGGAATTGGAACCCCGGTGTTCCAGGGTACCCCCAGATCCCACTGAGCGCCCTCAGGCCCATATTTCCCAGATGATCCCACTGGATCTGTGTCTCTGAGAGAGGGAAAACGCAGTGCCCTCCCTTTGAGGTGCTGATCCCCCAGAACCAGATTAATTCCCCTGCATCCAGGTTGATCCAGGTCCACACAGTCACCAAAAAGTGCCACCAGCTTGTCCCAGCTAAAATTCCTTTATTCCTTGCCATAACTGAAACCCCCCCACATCACAAGCATGTTTTGGGGTGTATCCCCCCACATTTGGCATTCCCAGGTGCCCTTTCCCATTTTCCTTCCCCTGCTCAGATCCAGACGTGGCTCAGCCCCTTGTGCCCAAAGCTGGACGTGTTCGTCCCCTTCCTGGGCAAGTACCACCGGCCGGTTTCGGGGCGCTGCTGCCAGACCTGCACCCCCAGGAGCTGGGTAGGAGAGTTAGTTTGGGGTCCCAGGGCGCCGGGGGTCTGCCCCTGCAGGGGTTTATTCCTGTTTTTCCTGCCAGGATGGATTCTACCCCAAGGACCTGGCCCCTCTGGGGTTCCGCGACGCCAGCCGCCTGACGGAGGCAGACACGCGGTGAGCAGCGAGGAGCTCTGTGCAGAACACTCCTGCTCAAACACTTTTTCCCCCACGTTTCACCAGAACTGAGCTCGTTAATCAGTTTTGGGAGGCTGGGGGGGCTCTGATCCCAGGATGTCACCGTGTGTCCCCTCCAGGTTCCGGGGCTGGCTGGTCAGGAGGGTCTGTGGCTTCCTCGCAGCCTGGGAGTGGGAAATTCCAGCGGAGAGCCCCGGGGAGCTCCTGGAGCGGATCTGCAGCAGCAGGAGGTGGGTGGGGGGCAGCTGGGGCCGCCCCCCAGTCCTGGGGATCCTTTGGAGCCCAGCGAGGCTCCCTGCGCCCCAACACGTGGGTGCTGGGTGCTCCCCCTGCCCTACTCTCCCCAGGGTGCAGGATGCTGCCTCCAGCCCCGAGCCTGGCTCCAGAGGGGATGAGGGATCCCAGCGGTGCTGCAGGGAGGAGATCCGCCAGATCCTGGGGGAAATCCAGGCCCCACTGTCCCCCCTGCTGCTGAGGTCAGGGGACATTCTCTGGGGGATGGAGACGGATCCTTTTTGGGGGTATTCTGAGATTTTGGGGGGCTGCACATGGATCCCTTGGGGGGTTTCCTGGAATCCTTTTTGGGGGTATTCTGGGGGGATGCACCTGGATCCATTGGGTGGCTTCCCAGGATCCTTCTGGGGGATATGCTGGCATATTTCAGGAGATATTTTGGGATCCTTTGGCTGGCTGCCCTCAGGGTCCTCTCTAGCTCCTGGGGCCATTCCCCTGGTTCCTTCTGAGGAGCTGGAGTGGAAAAATCCAAACCTCACAGGAGGGATGGAAGCAGAGAAAACTTTCCTTTTCCTTTTCCCTTTCCCATCCCATCAGTGACAACTGGGAATCCGGGGCTTCATTGCCTGTCTGATCCAGTGGGAATAAAGAGTACTTTTGAGCTGTTAAAGGGCAGGGATAAGGAGTATTCCTGGGAATAAGGAATTCCTCATGGAATAAGAGCATTTGGGGATCCCAAAGTGGGACAGGAAGATGGAGGGAATGCAGGATTCCCAGTGGCAGCTCTGGTTGCCAATGGAAAGGACGATGTCTCATCACACACAGCCTTTCACGTGTGATAAAAGTGGGAATTTTGAGCAGGGATTTTGGGGGTTTGGGACCCAGCAGAGTTCCTCATTGCCATTCTTCCCTCAGGCTGTGCCACTGGCTGCTCCCCAAGCTCCTGACCCGTGTGTTCCTGAGCGTGCAGCTGCACCGGGGGCAGCTGGAGATGGTGCTGCAAGCTGCCAGGACGGTAGGGAGCCCTGGCCGGGCCCTCCCTGCCCCTGGAACGCCAGGAATTCACCCCAGGATGCCTCCCTTGCAGCCCGAGGTGCCGCTGGTGTTCCTGTGCAGCCACCAGTCCCCGCTGGACGGGCCCCTGCTGTCCTTCCTCCTGCTGTCCCAGGGCGTGGGGCTGCCCAGGGTGGCCGTGAGCACCAGGACCAGCCCTCGCCTGAGGTAAGGCAGCACCAGGGATGCTCCCCGAGGATCCAGGGCCGTGCAGGGGTGCCCACGGTGTCCTTCTGTGACCGTGTTCACAGGGGTTCTTGGAGTGGGGAAGAGACGAGGATCTGACTCCATGTTTCAGAAGGCTGATTTATTATTTTATGATATATATTACATTAAAACTATACTAAAAGAATAGAAGAAAATGTTTAATCAGAAGGCTAGCTAAGAATAGAATAGAAAAAGAATGATAAAGGTTTCTGGCTCGGCTCTCTGTCCGAGCCAGCTGGGCTGTGATTGGCTATTAATTAGAAACAACCCCATGAGACCAATCCCAGATGCACCTGTTGCATTCCACAGCAGCAGATAATCAACGTTTACATTTTGTTCCTGAGGCCTCTCAGCTTCTCAGGATGAAAAATCCTAAGGAAAGATGTTTCATAAAAGATGTCTGCGACCTCCTTCCCTCGCCAGGTCCCTGCTCCAACGCCTGGGAGGGATTTTCCTGCCTTCAGGAATGGCCCCGACATGGAGTGACCGGGATGAGGGGCTCCCCGGGGCCGTGCTGGATGCGGTAGGTGCTGAAAAATCCCTCTGGAGCGCTCGGGGAGGTGCTGGCAGCCCCCAGCACCCGCAGTGTCTCCCCAGTACGTGCAGGAGGTGCTGCGGAGCCGCCAGCCCCTGGTGCTGTTCCTGGAGGAGCCGTCGGCGCTGCTGCGGCTGGCGGAGCCCGCCCGGCGCTGGCTGCTCCGCCTGCTGCGGGCGCTGCGGGACGGGGCCGTGCCCGACGCGCTGCTGGTCCCGGTGGGAATCGCCTACGACGTGGCTCCGGGCGGGCTGGAGCGGGCTGGAGCGGTGAGAGGGGCTCAGGGGGTCAGCAGCGCTCCCCCAGATCCCTGGCACTGCCCCCGGGGATCAGCGCTCCCCAGAACCGCTGGGAAACGCTGCTCCCCTCAATCCCTGGGGAGATCTCCAGGGAGAGGCATAGCCCAATCTCTGGGGGCGGCATCCCTGGGGAGGGGCATCCCCCCAGTGTGCCACTAACCCCTGGATGCCCTGTCCTGGCAGCCCCTGGGGCTGGGCTCGTGTCTCAGGGCGGCGTTCCAGGCCCTGCGCTGCCAGCACCGTGGCTGTGCCCAGGTGGATTTCTCTCAGCCCTTCTCCTTACGGGTACGCCAGCTGTGGATCCACCCCCTGCATCCACCCTGCCCTGGGAGACCCTTCCTGCAGTGTTGCTGGGCTTTGGGCTGTCTGGGGGGATCTGGAATCCATCCTGGGGATGTCTGTGCTCCTCCCAGCCCTGGGGATCCAGGGTGAGCTCCTGGTGCTGAGGGCTGTGAGCACCCACAGGCTCCTTCATCCCCATCCCCAGGAATTTGTGGACAACAACCTGGTGGGGCCCATCCTCACAGGGAGTCCCCCGGAGCAGCTGCTGCTTCCCACCATCCTGGGCAGGGGGTGAGGAGCTGAGCCCCTTGGGGGGCAGCATTCCCCTTTCCCCTGGGATCTCTGCCCTGGCCCTCTCCTCACCCCTCTCATCCCAACTTCCCAGCCCACCGGATGTGAGGAGCGTGGGGAATTCGGGTCCCACTTTGGGGACCGAAGAGGAGATTTTGGTGATGGCGCTGGGGCTGCATGCACTGAGCGGTGAGGGGGGGTCCCTGCATCCCTCGGGATGGCATTCCCTGCTGGGAATGGGGGGGAGGTAAATCCCCCCTGGATAACGAGGGCCTCTCCCCACTGCAGATTCCAGAGCCTGCTCTGCTGTCACAGCCGTGGGAATCACCGCAGCGCTGCTGCTGCACAGGCACCAGGAGGTGGGAGGAGGGTTTGGGTTCCACCCTCCTGCTCTCAGAGCAGCATTCCCAGTGGGAATCCCCCTCAGAGCAGCATTCCCAGTGGGAATCCCCTCTCCCGTGTCCCCAGGTGCTGCTGCTGCCCAGGCTGATGCTGGATTTCTCGGAGCTGCTGGAGCAGCTGCTGCTGCGGGGCCGGGCCGTGAGCTTCTCGGGGCAGCTGCGGGTGCTGCTGGGGCACAGCCTGCGCCTGCTGCAGCCCCTGCAGCCCCTGCAGCCCCCCCAGGCCTCGGCCCGGGCACGGCTGGGATGGCTGGCAGGGGGGGTCCGGCACCAGCTGGCCGGGGAGGCCGTGGGCGGTGAGTGGGGACACCGGGAGTGGGGACAGGTGGCACCAGGGGGGCTCTGGGAGTGGGTGACACCGGGAAGGGGTGATGGCTGCAGTCTGGAGAACACCCAGGGGTGTTGTTTATGTTGTCAGTGACACTGGGATTTGGGACAGCAGAGATCGGTGATGCCAGGGGGATTGGGGACATTGGGGATTCAGTGCCACCAGGGTAAGGGGCACTGGGGAAATTGGGTGTGCAGGGCATTATTGACACTGGGGAGTGGGGCTGGGGGGGTTGGGGATGCCACAGGTCAGGGACACTGGGGTGTTCGGTGACTCTAGGACTGGTGACAGCCCTGTCCCCTCAGCCTGTGCCATCCGTGCCCTGCTGCTGGAGATGCTGCCCATCCTGGGGCCGCCCTCCAGCCTCACCAGGATCATGCTGAGCCGGGACGAGCTGCTCCACAAGATCCTGGAGCTGCTGCAGCTGCTGCCCCCCACCCTGCTGGGGCTCCAGGTGGGGACACGGGGCTGGCCTGTCACCCCCAGCCCTGCTGGGGACACGAGGCTGGCCTGTCACCCCTGTGCTGTGTCCCCAGCCCTGCCGGCCTCCTGACTGCCACAGCCTGGACATCCTGGACAAGCTCATCCTTGGGGGGCTGCTGGAGGAGGAGGAGGTGGGTGACCCCCCCCAGGGCCTCTCCTGGGGCTCAGGGGCAGGGTGGCAGCCAGGGGAGGTGGCACTGCTGTCCCCACAGGCGGAGGGGGAGCGCTGGGGCTGTGACGTGGCCCCGCGGCGCCTCGGGCAGGGGCAGTTCCTGGGCTTCTTCACGGATGACAGCGACAGTGACAGCGAGCATGGCGTCCCCAAGCAGTGCTACAAGGTATGGGGGTCCCCCGCTGCCCCCCGGGCTGGGGGGAGGGCGGTGTCCCCCAAACCTGGCCGTGTACCCCCCGCAGCTCCGCGAGCCCCAGGGCTTCCCCGGCTTCCTCCTCTTCCTCTGCCGCCTGCTGAGTCCCGTCCTGCAGACCTACGGCCGGGCTGTGGAGTTCCTGCAGAGACCCCCCTGGCCCCAGCCCGGTAGGACCCCCCAGCCTGGGCAACCCCCTGGGACTCCCTGGGACACTGAGGCACGGCTGCAGCCCCCAGAGGGGCGTCTGACGCCTCCTCCCCACTGCAGAGCAGGACTGCGTGGAGGCACTGCTGGAATTCCTGGCCGAGGATGAGGATGGTGAGTCAAGGGGAGGGGTCTTGCTTTAGTGACCTCCGAGGCAGGCTCGGGGTCCTTGAGAGGTGGCATTTGGGGGTTCCCTGGGGATGTCTCTCCCTG
>NC_050505.2:4563718-4573718 GCF_012460135.2 Molothrus ater | reverse complement strand
GGATGCTCTTGACCCCATATTGGTGACCCCCAACCACATAGATATGCCCTCGACCCCATGTCAGCGCCCCAACCCTGCAAGGGTGCCCTCGACCCCGTGTTGGTGACTCCAACCCCCTGTTGGTGACCCCAATATTGTTTTGGTGACCCCAACTCCTTGTTGATGTCCTTACCCCCGTGCTGGGGACCCCAACCCCATTTTGGTGACCCCAATGTGGTTTTAGTGACCCCAACCACATGTTGGCGTCCTTGGCTCCATGCTGGGGACCCCAACCCCATGTTGGAGACCCCAATTTTGTATTGGTGACCTCAATATGGTTTTGGTGGGCCCAATGTAGTTTTAGTGACCCCAACCCCATGTTGATGTCCTTAGCCCCATGCTGGGGACCCCAATATTGTTTTGGTGACCCCAACCCCATTTCAGTGACCCCAACCCCATTTCAGTGACCCCAACCCCATTTTGGTGCCCTTGACCCTTTGTTGGTACCCCCGACCCCCCATTTTGTGCCCCACCCTCTCTCCCCTGCCCCCCGCATTGCCCTGACACTCTGCGGACAGCGCCTCATTTACATAAATTACCATATCGCCCCCGTTCCGCCCCCCATCCTCGCTGTTTCCGCCTCCTCCCCCCGCCCACTTCCCGCGCGCTGACGTCACGGGGCGGTGGCGCGCGCTGCTGATTACCATCTCATTAGCATATGACGCGGGAAGGCGGAAGCGGCGGCGGCATGGAGCGGTGCGGGGCCGCCCTGCGGCTCGCCCTGGAGGGGAACATCGGTACCGGGGGACCGGGGGCTTGGGGCTGCGAGGGGAGCGGGGCGGGCTGTAATTAATGGCTGAAATTATCTTAATTATCGCTGCTGGGGGCGCGCCGCAAAACCCCGAGCTGCTGGGAGCTGGGAGGGGGACACAAAGAGTGTTAGGGACAGACAGGGCTCACCCCAAATTCTCGGGGTAGGGTTGGAGTCACCCAGGGTCACCCCACACTCCCAGGAGCCGGGAAGGGGCACCCCCAGATTTACCCAGTAGCCACAGTGGGGAAACGCCAGGTTCACCCCAATATTTCCGAGATTTGGGGTGGGGGAACCCCCAGACTCAGCCCGGGTCCTGAGGGGGACACCCAGGCTCACCCCAGGTTGCCAGGAGTGGGAATGGGGGAACCCGGGCTCATCCCAGGAGTGGGAATGGGGGAACCCTGGCTCATCCCAGGGGTTGGAATGGGGGAACCCGGGCTCATCCCAGGGGTGGGAATGGGGGAACCCGGGCTCATCCCAGGGGTGGGAATGGGGGAACCCCGGCTCATCCCAGGGGTGGGAATGGGGGAACCCGGGCTCATCCCAGGGGTGGGAATGGGAGAACCCGGGCTCATCCCAGGAGCGGGGATGGGGGAACCCGGGCTCATCCCAGGAGCGGGAATGGGGGAACCCGGGCTCATCCCACATTGCTGGGAGCGGGCATGGACACCCAGGCTCACCTCGGGATTTGGGGCAGGGGACACCCAGGCTCACCTCGTGTTTCTGGGATTTGATGGGGGGGCACCCCACATTCACGGAGTCCAGAGAAGGGGGGCACACCCAGGCTGACCCCACAGCCCCACAGGGGCAGAGCTGGGGGCGCACCAGGCTGACCCCAGAGCCCAGGCTGACCCCAGAGCCCAGGCTGACCCCAGAGGCCAGGCTGACCCTGCTCTCCCTCCCTCCCTCCAGCCGTGGGCAAATCCACCTTCCTGAGGCTGCTGGCCGCCGCCTTCCCGCGGTGGCACCTGGTGACAGAGCCGGTGGCGCAGTGGCGCCGGGTGCCGGGGGCCGCTGGCACTGCCCAGGTAACGGGGGCGGCTCCGGCCACGCCCCGGCCCCAAATGTGCCACCCCTGACCCCAAATGTGCCCGCAGGTGTCCCAGGGCTGTGCCATCCTCCTGCCACCCCTGACCCCAGTGGGTTTAGGGTGGGTTTATGGGGGTTTTGGGTGCATTTTTGGGGCTGTGCCATCCTGCTGCACCCCTGACCCCAATGGGTGTATGGGGTGTTAGGGGGGTTCAGGGTGTGTGTTTAGGGTGGGTTTTGGGGAAGGGGTGCAGCATCTCCTGGGTTTGTGCTTGCCACTGAGCCCCCCATTTTCCTGCATCCTGTTTCATATTTATATTTCTATTTATAATCTATATTTCTATTTCTATTTCTAATCTATATTTATAATCTATATTTATATTTATACATAAATATTTATACAAATATAATTATAAATAATTATAATTTTCTATATTGTATAATATTTATATTTATTAAATGTATATAATATGTATATCTATAATATGTGTATCTATAAAATGTACATAATATTTATATTTTCATATAAATATATATGAAATATAGAATAGAAATATAGAATATATATAATATAGATATAGAATATATATATTCTCTATATAAATATATATTTATATATAATATATATATTCTATACATAAATATATATTTATAAAATGTGTATAATATTTATATCATGTAATTTATATATTTATAAATATACGGATCTATACATTTATAAATATAAGTATTTGTAAGATATTTTATAAATATTTAAATTTATAAAGTAAGAACATAATTACACTCACACTTCATAAGTACGAATATTTATAAAATATTTACGTCTGTAAAAGTGCAGGACACAAATGCGTTGTGCGTATTTGATTTATAACATCGCTGTTGATCAAACGCCCGCGCAGGTGTCGGGGGGCAGTGCCAACCTGCTGCAGCTGATGTACCAGGAGCCCGCCCGCTGGTCCTTCACCTTCCAGAGCTTCTCGTGCCTGAGCCGCCTCAAGGCCGTGCTGGAGCCCCCGAGGAGCGCGGGGACCCCCGGCACCGCCCCCCCCGTGAGGGTCTTTGAGCGCTCGCTGTTCAGCGACAGGTACCCAAAAATGGGGCACGGGTACCCCAAAAATGGGGGCACGGGTACCCCAAAAAGGGGGCACAGGTACCCCAAAAAGGGGGCACGGGTACCCCAAAAAGGGGGCACAGGTACCCCAAAAAGGGGCACGGGTACCCCAAAAATGGGGCACAGGTACCCCAAAAAGGGGGGCACGGGTACCCCAAAAATGGGGCACGGGTACCCCAAAAAGGGGCACGGGTACCCCAAAAATGGGGCAGAGGTACCCCAAAAGGGGGGCACGGGTACCCCAAAAAGGGGCACGGGTACCCCAAAAAGGGGCACGGGTACCCCAAAAAAGGGCATAGGTACCCCAAACAGGGGCACAGGTACCCCAAAAATGGGGCACGGGTACCCCAAAAAGGGGGCACGGGTACCCCAAAAAAGGGGCACGGGTACCCCAAAAAGGGGGGCACGGGTACCCCAAAAAAGGGGCACGGGTACCCCAAAAAGGGGGGCACGGGTACCCCAAAAATGGGGGCACAGGTACCCCAAAAAGGGAGGCACGGGTACCCCAAAAATGGGGCACGGGTACCCCAAAATGGGGCACGGGTACCCCAAAAGGGGGGCACAGGTACCCCAAAAAGGGGCACAGGTACCCCAAAAGGGGCACAAAAAAACCCCCAAATCCCCAAATCAGTGCCAAAACCCCCCTGGGCACAGGAGCTGCCCCGTGCCCATCCCTGCCCAGGTACGTCTTTGCCAAGACCCTGCTGGAGGCCGGGCACCTGCAGCCCCTGGAGTGGGCGATCTACCAGGACTGGCACGAGCTGCTGCTGCGGCACCTGGCACCCCACGCCGCGCCCCACGGCTTCCTGTACCTGCGTGCCAGCCCCCAGGTGGGCATGGGGCTGCCCCAGGTGGGCACTGGGCACTGGGGCTGCCCCCAGGTGGGCACTGCACAGCCCCCAGGTGGGCACCAGGTACTGCACAGCCCCCAGGTGGGCATGGGGCTGCCCCGGGTGGGCACTGGGCACTGGGGCTGCCCTGGGGGCACTGCACAGCCCCCAGGTGGGCACCATGGCTGCCCCAGGTGGGCACCGGGCACTGGGGCTGCTCCAGCCCGGGGCCACTGGAGTTCCACACCTGGGGGAGCAGGGCCAGGTTTATCCCATGGGTTAGGATGGTTGAGGTTGGGTTTTTAGGGTGCATTTTTAGGGTGGGTTTAGGATAAATAGTACTTTTATAAAATATTTGATAAATATATTTTTTATTTTATACATTTGATACATATATTTATAAAACATTCGATAAATATATATTTATATTCTATATAATTTACATATTTGATAAATATATTTATCAAATTAATATCCAGATAATATATATAATCTATTAGATAATATATCTTATATCTTATAATCTTGATACAGATCTTATAATCTTGATACATATCTTATAATCTTGATACATAATAAAGATTTTTACTGTTATTATATATTACATTTTATCCCTTTTATCCCTATTTACACTTTTATAAAGCGTTTTCCAAAGGGTGAGGTTTGGTTTTTCCTCTCCTCAGACGTGCCTGGAGCGGCTGCGGCGGCGGGCGAGGAGCGAGGAGGGCGGGGTCCAGCTGGGCTACCTGGAGCAGCTGCACGGCCAGCACGAGCTCTGGCTGGTGGCCAGGGCCACCGAGTGAGTCCCAAAGCGTGCCCAGCTTTGGGGTGCCCTGGATTTGGGGTTTTTTGGGTTTTTTTTTGGTTTTTTTGTTTTTTTTGGGTTTTTTTGAGGTTTAACCCCTCAAGGAGGGCGGGATCCAGCTGGGCTACCTGGAGCAGCTGCACGGCCAGCACGAGCTGTGGCTGGTGGCCAGGGCCACCGAGTGAGTCCCAAAGCGTGCCCAGCTTTGGGGTGCCCTGGGTTTTGGGGGTTTTTTTGAGGATTTTAGGGGTTTTTGGGGTGAAGCCCTCGCTGTCCCTCTCTCGGCAGGATCCACTGTGAGGCAGCGCGGCGCGCGCCCGTCCTGGTGCTGGACGTGGAGCAGGACTTTGAGCACGACCTGGCCAGGCAGGGCCTGCTCATGGCACAGGTGGGTGCCACAGGTGGGGTGGGTGGCACTGCCCTGGTGGCTTCCCGGTGCCACCCGAGTCCATTCCTACACTGCCCCAGTGCCATCCCAGTGCCATCCCAGTCCATCCCAGTGCCATCCTGGTGCCACCCGAGTCCATTCCTACACTGCCCCAGTGCCAGGGCCATCCCAGTGCCATCCCAGTCCATCCCAGTGCCATCCTGGTGCCACCCCCGTCCATTCCTACACTGCCCCAGTGCCATCCCAGTCCATCCCAGTCCATCCCAGTTTCATCCCAATGCCATCCTGGTGCCACCCCACATGGCATCATCCCAGTGCCATCCCAGTTCCATCCCAGTACCACCTGTGCCCCATCCTGGTGCCATCCCAGTGCCATCCCAGTCCATCCCAGGGCCACCCCTGCCCCATCGCGGTGCCACCCCAGTGCCACCCCTTCAGCCAGGCTGTCCTTGCAGGTGGAGGCCTTTGTGACATCCCTGGGTGCCCACTCTGTGCCATCCCATCCTGAACCCCTGAGCTCCGGGCACGGGGCAGCGTCTGCCTGAAGACCCCGAGGACAGGGGACAGGGTCCCAAGGAGAGGAGACACAGCCCTGGGGACAGGGGACACAATCCTCAGGACAAAGGACGGGGTCCCAAGGAGAGGGGACATGGTCCAGAGGACAGGAGACACCACCCCGAGGACAAAGGACACGATCCTGGGGACAGGGGACACGATCCTGGGACAGGGGACATGGTCCCGAGGACAAGGGACACGATCCTGAGGACAAAGGACACAATCCCAAGGACCTGGGACACGTCCTGGTCCCCAGTGTCCCCTCAGCCCTCTGTCCTGGCCAGAGCTGGATCCTCAGGGCCCTGTGGGGTTTTGGGGTCAGGATTCCCCTGGTCCTTGCTGTGACCCCCTGCCCCTCTTTGGGGTGGGTTTCCTGCTGGAGTTCCCATGGAAAATCCCGGTTTTTACCCGACCCCCATCGTTTGTAATTTTGTATTTAATTGTTTCCCTTAAATTGAGATCAAATCGCTGAGGAGCTGCTCCGTGTCTCGGGGTGGGGAGGGTCGGGGTGGCCCTAAGGGGACACGGGGGGACATGGGGGGACATTTTTCCCCCCAGTTTTGGGGTGTTGTGATGGGGGGATGGCCGTGCCCCATGGGTTTGGGGAAAACCAAGGGGATTTGGGTCCTAAAAGAGGGGTGGGGGATGGTGCTCAGCCTGGTGTGAGACCCTACAAAACACAGGGGTGATTTGGGATTTGGGAGGATATGGAGCAGGAAATGGGGGATCTGGGGTATGGGGGATTTGGGGGCTGTGGGGTGGGATATGGGGCAGGGAATGGGGGATCTGGGATTTGGGTTTTTGGGGGCTGTGGGATGGGATATGGGGCAGGGAATGGGGGGTCTGGGATTTGGGGGATTTGGGGGCTGTGGGGTGGGATATGGGGCAGGGAATGGGGGATCTGGGATTGGGGGATTTGGGGGCTGTGGGATGGGGATTTCCCCCGCGACCCCACAATAACACAGAGCGAGACCCGCGCAGACCCCGCTACCGACCCTACAAAAACAACAAACACCGGAGGACTCACAGCCCACGGCCCCACAAACCCAACAGGGTCGCACAGCCCTCCCCATCCCACAAGAACCCTACAAAAACAACAACCCTACAACAACCCTACAACAACCTTACAACAACCCTACAACAACAACCCACCGCAGCCCCGCGCTCGGCCACCCTACAGCAGCAAAACCCCACAAAACTCCCACCCCCCCTTTCTCCCCGTTACCCCCAAACCCCCGGCGTTCTCCCTCTCCCCGTTCCCCCCGGAGTTCTCCCCATTCTCCCCGGGGTTCGCCCCTTCCCCGTTAACTCCTGAGCCCCCCCGGGTTCTCCTCCTCCCCGTTCCCCCCGGGTTCGCCCCTTCCTCGTTATCCCCGTCCCCCCGTTCCCCCCGCGGTTCTCCCCGTTCCCCCCGGTGTTTCTCCCCGTCCCCGTTCCCCCCGGGGTTCCCCCCGTTACCCCCAGGGTTCTCCCCCTCCCCATTTCCCCGTTCCCCCCGTTCCCCCCGGTGTTTCTCCCGTTCCCCCCGGTTCTCCTCCTCCCCGTTACCCCCGGGTTCGCCCCTTCCCCGTTCCCCGAGGCCCCCCCGGGTTCTCCCCCTCTCCGTTCCCCCCGTTACCCCCAATCCCTCGGCGTTCTCCCCCTCCCCGTTACCCCCCGGGTTTCTCCCCCTCCCTTCTCCCGGGGGTTCCCCCCCGCCGTCCCCCCCCTCTCCCGTTCTCCCGGGGGTTCCCCCCTCTGCTGCCCCCCCCCTCCCCGCGCCCCCCGTTACCCCCGAGCCCCCGGCGCGCCCGGAGCCCCCCGTGCGCCCGGCGGGTCCCCCCGAGCGGGCGCTGCAGCAGAACAAAGGAAGCAGCAGCAGAGCGGCGGCGGCGGCAGCAACGTGCGGCGGCTCCGGGCTCCCCTCGGGGTGCCCGCGACATCCCGAGCCCTCGCCCCGGGGTCCCCCCGAGCCCCCCCGGCCGCCGGCAGCGCTCAGCCCCGCCCGAGCCCCGCTGCGAACGAGGGGGAGCGAACCCCTGGGGTTTTTTTGGCCGGTAAATTCATTTTTCTGTGGAAATTCGGGGTTTTGGGGGAGGTGGAAAGTTGCCGGTGCGCGGCTGAAGTTGGGAAGTTGTGTGGGGTTGAGGGGCGGGGGGGGGAGGGAAGGAGGAAAAAGGAAAAAAAACAAAAAAAAAGAAAAACGAGAGAGAAAAGGAAAATGAGGTTGGAAGAAAAGAAGGGGTGGGATTAAAAGCGGCGAGGCTGCACCCGGTTTTGGGGGGGGCTGAGGGGTGGGGAGACAGCGGGGCCGCCCCCCCCCCCCCCCCCGTGGGAAATTAAAACTGGGGGTGACTCGCGGCTCTGTCCCGCAGAAGCCGCGGTGTCCCCGGCCAGGGCGACGCGGTGACCCCGCCATGTCGCTGTCGCCGCCCTGGGGGCTCCGCCAGCCCGGCCCGGCCGCCCCCCCCGCCGGGGGGAGCCCCGAAATCTGACGCTGCCCCCCCGGGATGGAGATGGAGAGGCTGCGCAGGGAGGTGAGCGAGCCCCAGCTCCCCCAAACCCCGCACTCCCTCCCCTCTCGTCCCACTTTTTGGGGTGATTTGTGACCCCAAACCCCGTCCCCCCCTCTCGTCCCCACTTTTTGGGGTGATTTGTGACCCTAAACCCCATTCCCCCGTCTCGTCCCCACTTTTTGGGTGATTTGTGACCCCTTTGTAGCGTCGCCGTCACTCGGAGGGGGTGGGCAGGGAAAGCCCCTCCTTGGTTGGTGGTGGTGGTTGGGTTTGGTTTTTTTTTTTTAAGGGTATTTCCGTGGGAAATGGGACTTTCTGCTGCCTTAAAGGCCACTCGGATGCTTTAAAAACACCCCAGAAAAAAAAAAAAAAGAAAAATTCATCTCGTCCCTGGGGCATCCCCAAAGCAGCGCCGCGGGACGGGCGGAACCCAACCCGACTTTAAACCGAATTCCTTGGGATTTCTCTCAAAACGCTGCACGGAACCCCCCAAAAAAAAGAGGGGTGCCAAGGAAGGGGGAGGCAGAGCCGTGCCCGGAGAGCTGAACGAGTTGCGGCGTTTTCTTCACCCAAAAAATTCCAACGCGCTCCTGGTCCGACCGGCCGGGGTGCTTGGAGCCGGGATTTCACATTTTGTGCCCACGCAAAAAAAACAAAAACAGGGGGGAGCTGCTCCAGCTTGGGGGGTCTGCAACGTGGGAGGGAGAAACATCTGCTTGGCATTGATTTTGGCGCTTTTCCCCCCTAAAAAAAGCCCCCAAAATTCGGTGTCGCTTTGCGCTTTTTTTTTTGGTGTGTTTTCGGGGTGTGAGCGCCTCCGAGGTGGATGCAGGGTTTTTTTTTTTTTTCCCTCTGGAGGGTGGCACGGGTGGCATGGGGTGGCACGGACCTTGGCGCAGGTGGCTCGGCGAGGCACGGGAAGGACTTTGCCCCTGGCAGAAACGCGGCTGGAAACCGAAAAGCGGCCGGGAGGGTTTGTCCGCGCCGCTTTTCCAGGCAGGATCTGGGGGAAAAAGGGGAATTTTGGGGATGGCAGCGGGCACAGAGCCGGCATCCCCGGTGCCGGTGGCCCGGGCCGGTGTGCCGCGATTCCCACGGCGTGCCCGAGTCTCTCCCTGCACCAGTTCCTCCAGTTCCTCCAGTTCCTCCTGCTCGGCCAGGCCCGCCTGGAGCTCCTCCTGTCCCCCCGGGGCTGATTTCCTGATTTTTCCCCCGATTTTCCCCATCCGTGAGGGTTTGCGACGGGAAGAAGGGGAGGAGGAAGATGGCAGAGGTCAAGGCTGGGCTCTCAGAGCCTGCTGCCTTGCCGGGCGGCTCTGGGTGTCTTTCCCGCTCATTTGCATAACTAATCAACGTCTTGGGGAGCCGCTCATTAGCGCGGGCTGCCCCAGCCCAGGGAAGGATGCTCCGACCTGTCCCTTCAGCTTTGGGGGATAAATCCTAAATAAACCCACGGAAAACCCCACTCCCAGCAGGAACGGGGGCACCAGCCCTGGACTCGGCTTTATCCAGCTCTGGACTCAGATTTATCCAGCCCTGGACTCGGGTTTATCCAATCCAAGCTTGGACTCGGCTTTATCCAAGCCTTGACTAGGGTTTCTCCAAGCCTAGATTCGGGTTTATCCAAGCCTAGATTTGGGTTTATCCAGCCACGGACTTGGGTTTATCCAAGCCTGGACTTGGCTTTATCCAAAACTGGACTCAGGTTTATCCAAGCCTTGACTCGGTTTTATCCAAGCCTGGACTCAGATTTATCCAAGCCAAATGACCGATGTTCCCCAATTAACATACCCAAATTAATGGACAACAATTAACGAGGTTCTCGGGGGTTTAATGGCAGGAAATATTGGGGGCAGAGGGTGTAAAGAGCTTTTTGGGGGCTCCCCCCCTGCTGCTTTTGGGGTTTTTGGCTGCTCCCACCCCCTGCCCCTCAGTTTCCTGGGGGACAATGACACAAAGGGCAGGGCTTGGGGGTCCTGTGACCCCATTTTGGG